>NC_090648.1:513081284-513171284 GCF_040937935.1 Hyperolius riggenbachi | reverse complement strand
TACCCCCTTCCATGTAGTATGAGAGCCACACCTACACAGTCTATTCTATGGAGCTGAACTCCCCATCAGACAGAAATCTTACCCTCTTCCATGTAGTATGAGAGCCACACCTACACAGTCTATTCTATGGAGCTGAACTCCCCATCAGACAGAGATCTTACCACCCTCCATGTAGCATGAGAGCCATACCTACACAGTCTATTCTATGGAGCTGCACTCCCCATCAGACAGAAATCTTACCCCCTTCCATGTAGTATGAGAGCCATAACTACACAGTCTATTCTATGGAGCTGCACTCCCCATCAGACAGAAATCCTACCCCCTTCCATGTAGTATGAGAGCCACACCTACACAGTCTATTCTATGGAGCTGCACTCCCCATCAGACAGAAATCTTACCCCCTTCCATGTAGTATGAGAGCCATATTTACACAGTCTATTCTATGGAGCTGCACTCCCCATCAGACAGAAATCCTACCCCCTTCCATGTAGTATGAGAGCCACACCTACACAGTCTATTCTATGGAGCTGCACTCCCCATCAGACAGAGATCTTACCCCCTTCCATGTAGTATGAGAGCCATACTCTACACAGTCTATTCTATGGAGCTGCACTCCCCATCAGACAGAAATCTTACCCCCTTCCATGTAGTATGAGAGACACACCTACACAGTCTATTCTATGGAGCTGCACTCCCCATCAGACAGAAATCTTACCCCCTTCCATGTAGTATGAGAGCCATACCTACACAGCCTATTCTATGGAGCTGCACTCCCCATCAGACAGAAATCTTACCCCCTTCCATGTAGTATGAGAGCCACACCTACACAGTCTATTCTATGGAGCTGAACTCCCCATCAGACAGAAATCTTACCCCCTTCCATGTAGTATGAGAGCCACACCTACACAGTCTATTCTATGGAGCTGAACTCCCCATCAGACAGAAATCTTACCCCCTTCCATGTAGTATGAGAGCCACACCTACATAGTCTATTCTATGGAGCTGCGCTCCCCATCAGACAGAAATCTTACCCCCTTCCATGTAGTATGAGAGCCACACCTACACAGTCTATTCTATGGAGCTGAGCTCCCCATCAGACAGAAATCTTACCCCCTTCCATGTAGTATGAGAGCCACACCTACACAGTCTATTCTATGGAGCTGCACTCCCCATCAGACAGAAATCTTACCCCCTTCCATGTAGTATGAGAGCCACACCTACACAGTCTATTCTATGGAGCTGAGCTCCCCATCAGACAGAAATCTTACCCCCTTCCATGTAGTATGAGAGCCACACCTACACAGTCTATTCTATGGAGCTGAGCTCCCCATCAGACAGAAATCTTACCCCCTTCCATGTAGTATGAGAGCCACACCTACACAGTCTATTCTATGGAGCTGCACTCCCCATCAGATAGAAATCTTACCCCCTTCCACAGGCCCGGCCCTAGACTTTTTGCCGCCTGAGGCAAATTTCAAAAAAATCGCCGCCCCTCCCCCCCCCCCCCCCCAAGCCGTGTGTGTGTGGGGGGCCGCCCGAGCTGGAGGGGATAGCGGGCAGGAAGGGGGTACTGGGCCTAGCGGCGGGGAGGGGGGTCGGACCCCCCCCTCCCTCGCCTGGGTCCCCCGTCCTCCGCTCCCCTCCAGCTTTAAAAGTGAGGTCGCTGGCTGCAGCTATATTGTAAGAGGCAACGGGCGGGGATCACTCACCTCTTCCTCGTTCCAGCCCGAGCCTGCGCTCCACTGACGTCACTTCCTGCGGCGTAGCAGGAAGTGACGTCAGTGGAGCGCACGCTGGACCGAGAGAGAGGTGAGTGATCCCCGCCCGTTGCCTCTTACAATATAGCTGCAGCCAGCGACCTCACTTTTAAAGCTGGAGGGGAGCGGAGGACGGGGGACCCAGGCGAGGGAGGGGGGGGTCCGACCCCCCTCCCCGCCGCTAGGCCCAATACCCCCTTCCTGCCCGCTATCCCCTCCAGCTCGGGCGGCCCCCCACACACACAGACGGGCGGGTGCCGCCCCTCCAGAAGTGCCGCCTGAGGCAAAAGTTTCACCCCGCCTCATGGGCGGGCCGGCCCTGCCCTTCCATGTAGTATGAGAGCCAAACTCTACACAGTCTATTCTATGGAGCTGATCTCCCCATCAGACAGAAATCTTACCCCCTTCCATGTAGTATGAGAGCCATACTCTACACAGCCTATTCTATGGAGCTGCACTCCCCATCAGACAGAAACCTTCCCCACTTCCATGTAGTATGAGAGCCACACCTACACAGTCTATTCTATGGAGCTGAACTCCCCATCAGATAAAATCTTTGCAAGATGCTGTACACACAGATGCTGTACACATTCAAAAGATCAGTATCTGCAAAAGATCTGTTCCTGCAAAAGATCCATTCCTGCAAAACGCATATATAGTCTATGAGATCTGCAGATCTCATACACAGCTTGTTTAACAGGCATTCATCTGCAGATCAGATCCACCAGGATGGATTTTCAGATATGCAGATGATTGTCTGATCTGCAGATGAATGTCAGTTAAACAAGGTGTGTATGAGGATCTGCAGATCTCATAGACTATCATTGCATTTTGCAGGAACGGATCTTTTGCAGGAACAGATGTTTTGCAGATACTGATCTGTTGCATGTGTACAGCATCTGTGTGTGCAGCATCTTGCAAAGATTTCTGTCTGATGGGGAGTTCAGCTCAATAGAATATACTGTGTAGGTGTGGCTCTCATACTACATGGAAGGGGGTAAGATTTCTGTCTGATGGGGAGTTCAGCTCCATAGAATAGACTGTGTAGAGTATGGCTCTCATACTACATGGAAGGGGGTAAGATTTCTGTCTGATGGTGAGTTCAGCTCCATAAAATAGACTGTGTAGGTGTGGCTCTCATACTACATGGAAGGGGGTAAGATTTCTGTCTGATGGGGAGTTCAGCTCCATAGAATAGACTGTGTAGGTGTGGCTCTCATACTACATGGGAGGGGGTAAGATTTCTGTCTGATGGGGAGTGCAGCTCCATAGAATAGACTGTGTAGGTATGGCTCTCATACTACATGGAGGGTGGTAAGATTTCTGTCTGATGGGGAGTGCAGCTCCATAGAATAGACTGTGTAGGTGTGGCTCTCATACTACATGGAAGGGGGTAAGATTTCTGTCTGATGGGGAGTGCAGCTCCATAGAATAGACTGTGTAGGTGTGGCTCTCATACTACATGGAAGGGGGTAAGATTTCTGTCTGATGGGGAGTGCAGCTCCATAGAATAGACTGTGTAGGTGTGGCTCTCATACTACATGGAAGGGGGTAAGATTTCTGTCTGATGGGGAGTGCAGCTCCATAGAATAGACTGTGTAGGTATGGCTCTCATACTCCATGGAAGGGGGTAAGATTTCTGTCTGATGGGGAGTGCAGCTCCATAGAATAGACTGTGTAGGTGTGGCTCTCATACTACATGGAAGGGGGTAAGATTTCTGTCTGATGGGGAGTGCAGCTCCATAGAATAGACTGTGTAGGTGTGGCTCTCATACTACATGGAAGGGGGTAAGATCTCTGTCTGATGGGGAGTGCAGCTCCATAGAATAGACTGTGTAGGTATGACTCTCATAGTACATGGAAGGGGGTAAGATTTCTGTCTGATGGGGAGTGCAGCTCCATAGAATAGACTGTGTAGGTATGGCTCTCATACTACATGGAGGGTGGCAAGATTTCTGTCTGATGGGGAGTGCAGCTCCATAGAATAGACTGTGTAGGTGTGGCTCTCATACTACATGGAAGGGGGTAAGATTTCTGTCTGATGGGGAGTGCAGCTCCATAGAATAGACTGTGTAGGTGTGGCTCTCATACTACATGGAAGGGGGTAAGATTGGTCTGTGATCTTTCATTTTCCAAAGACTATGGTCTGATGTGTGTATGAGCCTTTAGTGACAGAAATAGGGTAAGCTAAAAGAAGCACATATAATGAACCCTATATTAATTCATCAACAATGCATAACCATAAAGATTACTGCAATAATAAATGTGCCTAAAGAATATATAAATAAATAGTAACAAATTGCCAAAAGAGAGACAAAAAAAGGGGGTCTCAGTTGAATAAATGGGGTATCAAAAAGCACTCATAGAAGAAAGTTAAGCACCAGAGGAATGTACACAAAGTGACAGCGGGAAGGAATCAAGGCTCCAGACCTGCATGGCAGAGGGAGGAGGCACAGTGTACACCGCCTTTTGCCGTAGTGCCTGCGCGATGCAATAAAGGCGAACCCCCCCTTTTTTTTGTCTCTCTTTTGGCAATTTGTCACTATTTATATATTCTTTAGGCACATTTATTATGGCAGTAATCTTTATGGTTATGCATTGTTGATGAACTAATATAGGGTTCATTATTTGTGCTCCTTTTTGGCTTACCCTATTTCTGTCACTAAGGCCCAGTGCACACCGAGCGGTTTTTGGAGCGATCCGCCAGCCGCATCCGCCTGTGAAAACGCTTGTCTAATGTATTGCAATGGGATGGTGCACACCGGCGGTTTGAGGTTTTTGACAAGCCGCAAAACGCACCTCCTGCTGCACGTTTGCGGTTTTCAGAAGCGTTTCGTCCTCAATGTTAAGTATAGGAAAAACGCAAACCGCTCTGAAAAACGCTACTTCAGAGCGGTTTGTCAGGCATTTTTGTTACAGAAGGAGTTCAGTAACAGCTTTACTGTAACGATATATGAAATCTGCTACACAAAAACGCTCCAAAAACCGGTAGGCATATTTAGAGAATGTCTCTAATCATGCCTAGAATCCCTCTGAAATCAGCTCCCAAAACCGCTAGCATATTGAGGATCTGCTAGAGGTTTTGGTGTGCACTGGGCCTAAGGCTGCTATTTTTATGGTATTTATTGAGGTTTTTGGGAGGCATTGCGATAGATGTATTATTGAATTAATTTATGAATTATCATTAACACCGCTGTTATCACCTTTGGTGACTTTTTAACATTGTTTTAATTTTGTTTACTGTTTACCAATAAAGCTTTTGTATGATCTTTTGAACTCATTTTTGGAGTGGTTTGGTGCTGTTAATATTGGGTACTTTCCTTTTTATGTTTATTCAGAACTACACTACAGCACCGCGGCTGCGGCAATCTGCATCGGCCCGGAAGTCGTTAGTCTATGGCGACGCAGGCTTCTTTAAAGTGGATCCGAAATGAAAAACTAACTATAACAAGTAACTTGTCTATATTTCTTGTCTAAAGTTTAGATAGTTTACCCAGCAAATCTAGCTGCAAACAGCTTCAATAGAATATGATTATTTCTTCCTGTGATACAATGACAGCAGCCATGTTGTTTGTAAACATTATGCTGGGCATACACGGGTCAATCCGGCAGCCAATTAGCCGCCGGATCGATTCCCGCCAGCACTCCTTATCAGCCGCTCGATTCCCCACTATTGTTCGCCGGCGGGGATCTATCCGGCAGGTCATCAGACCTGTCGGATATTATCAATCAAACCATCAGCGGCTCGATTGATAAGGGCAATAAACTCCGTGTATGACCAGCTTTACACAGAGGCCGGCTTATCTGCATCTTGAGCAAAAAAACCTAATCCCCCCTCCTCTCCTCTGCCTCTGAAATCTCTGGCTAGTTATACCTCCCAGACTTAGCTCCCATGAGCCCTTGCTACAGTCTGAAAATGCCTTGGCTCTCTGAAAACCTGTGGGCGTGGCTTGTTTAGTTTATAGGGAATTAGAGTAATAAAACAAAAAAGTATTTGGCTTGAGGAATGCCCTATAAACTATATGAAAGGAAGACAATTATTCAATGAGTAAAAGTTCATCTCGGATCCACTTAAGTTGGCGTTGAGGCGCGCATGCACGGAAATGTATTTATACAATACGCTTCCGCGCAGTTCCGCATACTTGAAGCAGGAAGTGACCACAAGGGCGCATCACTTACTGCATGGCTGAATGCCAGACAGGGAATACCGTGTACTAATAGGATATTCCCCGCAGGCCTGTTTTTGCGGCGGGTGCGCCACAACGCTAATATGCAGTGTGAAACCAGCCTGAAGAGTGAGAAGGTTCAGGATCCTATTGAGTTTTCCCTCTGTGCTCAGATGCACCCTATACCCCCCCTCCCCCTCGCTGAACACAGCCCCCCGTAAGATTGGTGATAAGGCATCGTCGACAATCCTAGCAGGGCCGCTCCTCTCATTATCCTGCACGTGCGGTAAGCAGGAGCCGCTTGTCAATAATAATGTATTATGCTCGACTCCTGCCTAAGGCCTTGTTCATACTGTCAGCATTTACAGAACGCATCGAAATTCAAAGAAACGCAACTTGAAAAACACATGCATTTTTATGCGTTTTTCTTGCGTTCAAATGTGTTTTCTATTGCGTTTTGCACACACACACGTGACACGGGAAACAGAAAAGAATTATGGGAAACGCAGAGAGAAACGTTAGAAAACATTAATAGCCGTTTCTATGCGCAAAGTCTACCCATATGCGTTCTGTAAGAACGGCTAGGAACGCACATAGTCTGAACGGGGGCTAAGACTTGGTGCCAGGGGGAAACCTCATAGGCCTGTTCACATCATAAATCACCGGCGATATCACAAGCACTGAGCGATTTATTAAAGAGAGTCTGAAGTGAGAATAAATCTCGCTTCAGACCTCCTAGATAGCAGGGGCATGTGTGCCCCTGCTAAAACGCCGCTATCCCGCGGCTTAACGAGGGTCCCTGATCCCCCAAATCCCCTCTGTGCAGCGGGGGAGCGCTTCCTGGTTGGGGCAGGGCTAACCGCCGCAGCCCTGCCCCACGCGCGTCTGTCAGCACATATCTCCGCCTCTCCCCCGCCCCTCTCAGTCTTCCTTCACTGGGAGAGGCGGCGATGCGCGGCTGATAGACGCGACTGGAGGCAGGGCTGCAGCCGTTAGCCCCGCCTCCAGGAGCGACCAAGTCTGCGACCAAGTGTCGCAGTGGGGGGTTTGGGGGTGAAGGGACCCCCGTTTAGCGGCATGTATGCGGCGGTTTAGCAGGGGCACACATGCCCCTGCTAACTATGAGCTCTGAAGCGAGATTTATTCTCGCTTCAGAGTCTCTTTAAGAGGTTTTCATTTTCCCACCTTTCCCTGCGTTTTACGCTTACAAAACCGCTTTTCTAAGCGCTTTTGCAGATCGATTCGTTTTTTCACTTCCTAACCTCAGTCAGGAAGTGACCTCTTTCACCCGGAAAAGAATAAATACAATGTATCCATGGAAGCGCTCGGGAAATCGCTATACAAAGCTCTTTGCCATTTCCCTATACCTTCCATTTAGCAAAAACACTCACAAAATGGTCCATGCAGCGCTTTGGTGGGCGGATCGGAAACGAACCGCTCAGATGTGAGCTCTCTCATAAGGAATCATTGCACAAGTTCTTTCAGGGCGATTTAGAAAATCGCCAGCGCTTAAAAAAAATGCCCTTAGTGTGAATAAGCCCATAGGGAACAATTCTCCGATCACAGAACCCTCTACAGTGCAAAGCCTTGTGATTGGTGGAATAGTGTGGGCGGAGTTTACTATAACCTATCTGAAACTGAGCAGTGCGAGAAGGTCCTGCCCACCCAATCACTTTAGCGGAATTTCCCTATGAGGTTTCCTTCTGGGTCCCCTAAACTAGACTAGCGCCTAACACACTATACATGTGCAGCCATGCTAATATGCTTTGAGTCCTACGGGAGAAAAGCGATTTGCAAATGTTATTGTTGTCATTCTGCTTTGGGGCCCATTTCCACTAGGCTGCGATCCGCTTGAAAAAGCCGATGACTGCTGTCTTGTCGATTTCCTATTAGCGCAATTACTTTGTCCCCGGACCGCAATCGCCGGCTTGCGCGTTTCTTCATGTGCTTGCGCTACCCTACCAACGGCCTCACGGCGCAAACGCAACGAGTGTAAATTGCAGGTTATGCGATTGCGTTTACGATTGCGCTTTCTAGCGGAAAAGATCCCTACACAGTTTCGTACATACACCGCATTGTGTGTTACAGGACGGCGGATACGTTTACGGTTGCAGTGAAGCATACTTTATATAAATCGTACGCATCGCACGCGAAATGCACAATGCGACTTTTCCCGTGTTGCAACCCTGTTGTGCAGAGCAACACCCCAGTGTGAAACAAGCCAGAAAGAGTGAGAAGGAAAGTGTGTTAGTAAGTGGGTGGCTGTCCTCAGAGGGTGTCCCCAGGAAAGTGACAGTGGGTGGCAGCCTGCAGCCCCCCCTGCTGACCCCAGCACCCCTACACTGGCAGATCAACACCCTGCCCTTCCACAATCACAACGTCACCGCATTCTAAAGTGCCTGTGAAAGTTCCATGAGCTCAGCAACTGTCACAACAAGTCCCAACAAGTCCTCCAACAGGCAGGGCAGCGCAGCAGAGCAGCCAGCAGAGCTTCCCCCGGTCACCAGAGTCCCCCCCCTGTCATCAGGCTGGGCTCCCCCAGAGTCAGGGCAGCGGCTACATACTGTGTGTCGGGGTCTCCCATGATGATCACTGTGGTTTCCTCCGCTTCAGCCTGCACGCCAGAAGATGGCAGCATCTTCCTGCTCTATTCACTGTTCCTCTAGTCCTCCCAGGCAGCTCCTCCTCTGCAGGAAGACAGGAAGAAGCAGGGCTGGCTCTACTGCTGCTGGGCTGCTTCCCTTCCAGCCTCCAGCGCTGAGCTGTCATATCACACTGCCTCCTCCTGCTGCTGGGATCACTGCTGCTGCTACTATTACTACTACGCATCATCATCATGCAGGTAAGTGGGGCTCCCAGCCAGGCAGAGGGGGGCTTGTGCCTAAGCATGAGACCCCCATATCACTACTAGAGGTGCATCTACTAAGAGCTGCCCCCCATGTGACTGCTAGGGGTACATCACTAAAGAGCTGCCTCCCATGTGACTGCTAGGGGTACATCTACTAAGAGCTGCCCCCCATGTGACTGCTAGGGGTACATCACTAAAGAGCTGCCCCCCATGTGACTCCTAGGGGTACATCACTAAAGAGCTGCCTCCCATATCACTGCTAGGGGTACATCTACTAAGAGCTACCCCCCATGTTACTGCTAGGGGTACATCACTAAAGATCTGCCCCCCATGTGACTGCTTGAGGTACATTACTAAAGATCTGCCCCCCCATGTGACTGCTAGGGGTACATCACTAAAGATCTGCCCCCCATGTGACTGCTAGGGGTACATCACTAAAGATCTGCCCCCCATGTGACTGCTAGGGGTACATCTACTAAGAGCTACCCCCCATGTGACTGCTAGGGGTACATCTAGTATGAGCTGCCCCCCATGTGACTGCTAGGGGTACGTCACTAAAGATCTGCCCCCCATATCACTGCTAGGGGTATATTACTAAAGATCTGCCCCCATGTGACTGCTAGGGGTACCTCACTAAAGTTCTGTTCCACCAATATCACTGCTAGGGGTATATCACTAAAGAGCTGCCCCCCCCCCCCCCCATGTGACTGCTAGGGGTACATCACTAAAGATCTGCCCCCCATGTGACTGCTAGGGGTATATCACTAAAGATCTGCCCCCCATGTGACTGCTAGGGGTATATCACTAAAGATCTGCCCCACATGTGACTGCTAGGGGTATATTACTGAAGATCTGCCCCACATGTGACTGCTAGGGGTATATTACTGAAGATCTGCCCCATGTGACTGCTAGGGGTATATCACTAAAGAGCTGCCCCCCATGTGACTGCTAGGGGTACATCACTAAAGATCTGCCCCCCATGTGACTGCTAGGGGTATATCACTAAAGAGCTGCCCCCCCCCCCCCATGTGACTGCTAGGGGTACATCACTAAAGATCTGCCCCCCATGTGACTGCTAGGGGTATATCACTAAAGATCTGCCCCCCATGTGACTGCTAGGGGTATATCACTAAAGATCTGCCCCACATGTGACTGCTAGGGGTATATTACTGAAGATCTGCCCCACATGTGACTGCTAGGGGTATATTACTGAAGATCTGCCCCATGTGACTGCTAGGGGTATATCACTAAAGAGCTGCCCCCCATGTGACTGCTAGGGGTACATCACTAAAGAGCTGCCCCCCATGTGACTGCTAGGGGTACATTTACTAAAAATCTCCTGATTGCAGAAACATTGCAGATCCTCCCAGCTGTCACTGTTACAGTAACTTCAGACTGAGATGTTAGCCTGGCCATGCACCTAGCAATTTGGCTGTACGTTCAACCACTCAATTCAATCATTTTATCAAATCGAGAGTGAATGGAGGGTGTTCCAGAATGCCTAATTGATGAAAAGTGGCTAATAATCAAGTTCAATTGATGAACTTAAAGGGAACCTAAACTGAGAAGGATGTGGATTTCTCCTTCTAAAATAATACCAGTTGCCTGAATCGCCTGCTGATCCTGTGTCTCTAATACTTTTAGCCGCAACCCCAGAACAAGCATGCAGCAGATCAGGTTCTCTGACTGGAGTCAGACTGGATTAGCTGCATGCTTGTTTCAGGTGTGTGATTCAGCCATTACTGCAGCTAAGAGATCAGCAGGACTGCCAGGCAACTGGTATTGTTTAAAAGGAAACATCCATATCCTTCTCAGTGAAGGTTCCCTTTAAAGTAAACCTGGGGGAGAGGGGGAGATTTAAAAAAAATAATACATGCCTGTGGCTTCCTCCAGGCTGATCACTCTCCCTGCCGTCCTCCCTGGCCACCTGGACCCTTCTCAATTCTCCCTGGAAAGTGCTCCGTTCTCCGGCGCGGCGGCGAAGCGTGTGGCTGGACTGCGCCAACTTGCCCTGACTGAAGTATTTTCGGGGGCAATCCAAGCGGTGGAGGAGGACGGATTTTTTTTTCCCATCTCAGGTACATTTTAAGGTAGCCATACAGCTACCGATTCTGATTCCATTGAAAAAGCGATCGACTTTATTGGGCAATCAACTTAAGTGCGGCTGATCAAAAGTCGATCGACTAGTGGATCATAGGACATGTGAACAGTCCTGTGCAATCGATTGATATCTTCCATCCTGCTCCATCGACTAAGCTGGTCAGTTCAACATCATATTGCCCACTTTTCATCGATTGAGCAGACTGAAAACACTTGATTCAATAAATTGATTGAATTGAATGGTCAATCTTTCAGCCAAATTGCTGTATGTATGGCCACGTTTAGGCGATCAAGCAGGATGGAAATCTCAGTTAATCGCACAGTTAATCTCAATATCAGTTGATCGCACAGGAATCGGCTACTGTTTACATATCATTCAGTCCATTCAACACTGAATTGATTTTTACAATCAGAGCATGGAGGCGCAGGTCAGATTTCTGCTGGGTCTCCTTAAGTAGTCTAGCGTTGTTTATTTGAGGTACATTAGAAAAAGTCAGTTCAGCATAAATGTACACGTCACAATGAAAACGCTTGATTTCCCATTTATTCAACCAAAACGATCAAATCAAATGAAAGTCGTTTGAAAAAAAAAAAAAAATTTGATCAAGAAAAATGAACGATTATCCCATTTTTTTATAAAAAATCCAGTCAGACATGTTGGAAAAATCTTTATATTCGATCTAACAGAATAATCAAATGAAATTATCTAATCGAAAAGATTGTACCATGTATGGGCCCCATAAGGTTTACCCAGAACCCGGGGCAGGTAGCTGTTTGGGGTTGGCGAATGCCTTTTCTACGCTGTATTTGTGCGTCGTTCCCGAGGCGTTTGCAGTATTGCATGGATGAAATGTGATTATCTTTTTTTTTTGGGTTTTGCTTCTTTCTGAAATAGTCGGTGATTTTGGATTAGAGACATTGGGCTCTATTCACAAAACCATGTGTGGTAACTCTTTTTTTTGGGTGAAAAATTACCTCCAGTGATAATTCACTAAAAATAGTGAAAATAGTGAGTATTCACTAAAAATGTACCAAGTGTGATAAATGTTTGATAAAAGTGCAGTAAAACAGGTGGTAAAACAGTCAGTAATATGTACGGAAAAAAAGCTTTTTTGAGCACTGTAGGGCAGCCCATATGCTTGCCGCCCATTACACAGAGACGGCCCAGGAAAGCCTGTCACATTTACAGTGGGACCTCAACTCTTGCACAGGACAGAAGGAAAACATATATAAATGCACTCTGTATGTATATAATTTAGCCTGTCTAATTCCCCCTCATCTGTGAATAATCACAACTGTAATTTTAGCTCTCAGCTGTGCCAGCTGGCTGCCTCAGCAGAGCAGCTAATGTGTAAACACAGAATGTTAACCCTATGTCTGCTTCCATGAAAGCAGGAAGTACACACGCTGGAGATTTTTTGTTAGATTTGTATCAGCTGTAACAAAAAATGTTTTTCTTTAAAGGTAATTATGCTGTTGCTTATCTTTTAGAGCAGAGGAATTTCCTCCTCAGCATCTATAACATCATCTAAAAGACTGTACGAGGTGTGAAAGGACACCCTGAGATTAGACACACTCGTCTTTTCTGCCTTCTATGTAAAATTGACATAAACTCGAGCAAAGAAAGCTCAAGGCTCCATCCTGAAGGCCAAAAGCAGAGAAGTGATAATTATCACCTACCATTTGTAGGTGATAAAAAAATCCTTAATTAACACCAACTTTTCAATTGAGAATCTCATATTGGAGATACATTTTGAGGTAATTACCTCACTTTTACCGCATGAGGTAATTTAGGGAGAAAAAAAAATTGTGACTTTGAAAATGGAGATATTTTGGTCGGTGTTTATCACTATCTAATGTAACTCATTGAGAATAGAGACCATTGAGCGGATTTTTCCTTGCCACCTACAGTATATTATCTGGACTTGGCTGGTCTCTCTCCAGCTCCGCCAGTTCCTCAGGCAAGGAATACACCTGGTTTCTCCACGCAATTCAACTGTGTTCTGTTCTACGTTTGCGTTTTCCAGCATGTGGTTTCCCAGGTTTGTCTGCGATTTTTCGGATGTGGCGGATTTCATTGTATTTGTAAAAAAAAAAAAAACGGAAAGCTGTCCAAATTGAAATTGCAGGAATAATGTAAACTACTTGGGGGATCCTGATCCGGTCATTGACTATAATGGCCTGTGCGGCTGTATACTACAGATCCTTTTGGCCTGGATTAATCAAGAATAGGTTTGAAGAAGCCTTGTACACTCACTGAACGGTTCAAAGCCGAGGAAAACAGTCTGACGATAATCTAGCATGTGTACAGTGGCCACCAACTTTCCTCGGTGCCTTGGACAGCGATCAGCCTGCCTGAGCCCTGGCCAATTGCATCGTCCTTCTGCTCTGTTCCTCTCTGTCACCCCTCCACCCAGCTTCATAGCAACAGAATGCATCACTAACCTAGAGGCTAGCGATGTGACTGTACACTTGGCCCTGAACTGTCCTCTGGGCGACAGTCCTTGTACCTATTGTACTTAAGGCTTTAGAGGACATCAACCATCTCTATGGTCCACCCTGGAGCCTTCTGAAATAGTCTTCATCCTTGTATTGTCAGATTTACTATAGCTCACGTTGGTAAAATGTTAGGGGCTAGTTTAGTTGAGGGAAACCTTATAGACCAGGGGTCAGGAACCTTATTGGCTGAGAGAGCCATAAACGCCACATATATTAAAATGTCATTCTGTGAGAGCCATACAATATGATTCAAACTGGGACAGTGCGCATGCGCAGCAGAGGACGTGTCAGACACGTCTTCAACTTCTCTTGGGTTTCAGCAACATCAGCAATTTCCCCGAGAGCCAGACAGGAGAAATATCGACTAACAGCTTGTACAATTATTATTATTCTTATTATTTATTGTATTTATAATAAAGCGCCAACATATTACGCAGCGCTGACTTGGGGGTTGCTTTACTCTGTAGGACGAGATCACCGCACTTTGGCCCAATAGGCTGCTTGTCAATTGACAGGCAGCCTGTTGGGTCAATCAGAGTGTGGGGATCTTGTCTTAAAAAAAGTCACCTGACAGGGTGCAGAGTGGGACAATTGTAGCAGCCGTTCGTTTTGGAGTAGCGCGAGTAAGTTAGTGGCGCATGCTACAACAGTAGGGTGCCTACTTTGAAAATGTTACTTGCGCTGCCACACTAAGCTGCGCTGCTTGAGCAGTGTAGCTTAGTGAATTAACCCCTACTGATTTGTCTGTGAGCCAGATGTAGCCTTCAGAAGAGTCACAATTTGCTCCCGAGCCATAGGTTCCCTACCCCTGTTATAGACCAACAGCCACTTTCTGCTCAGTTTGGTCATGCCCACTAATTTGAGAAAGAAATAGGGGATACAGCAGGAAACATTAATGCTTAAGTTGCACATCAGGACCCTTTGGGCTCTGAGCTTCAGGCACAGCACTTGCCTCACCTGCTGCCTCCTGTCAGGCCACTTTGCCAAACCTATTTGCTTGGTGGCCTGGATAGTGATTCCTGCCTGTTGGGTCCCCTATTTCTTACAAATTGCCACATAAGCAGGAAGAGGCAGATGGACCCCTCAACTAGACTATCGCCCAATGGTATTTTCTGCAATTGTTACGGCAGTGTGCCATCTCAATCTCACTGGTCTGTTCAGCTTTGCGCAGCGCGCGTTCCTCAAAATAAACAAAAGCTTCCATTTCTCATAAAAAATTCATGTTTATTGCTTTATGAAGAAGTAAGATAAATGGCCATAAACAGCAGGTGAGATTTCTGACAGGAGCGCTGGGCCCGTAACCCTTGTAAGCGTCTCGCTGGACTGGAGCTCAGCCTTCCCTTCTGGCAGACTAGAATGTGGGTCAGTGAACAGGAAGCAGACAATGGGAGAAAGTGGGCCCTGGACTCTGTATTATCTGCCCTAGTAATTGGGAGGAAGCTGACTTGTTTCACTTCTGCAAGTGCCGCAGACACTAAGGCCTGGTTTACATCATAAATCATAATCGATGACGCCAGCGTTTTGTGATTTTGTGCGCAATTTTTTTAAGCACCTCCCGGCGCTTACCTGCGCGTTAGCTTTTTTTTTGTACAGCACTTTTCTAAGGGCTCTTTCACACTAGAGGCTGCGGTAGAAAAGGCTGAAAGTCAGCCTTTTGCTTAACGCCAATACATAGCGTTTTCAAAGCGTTTTGAAAGAGTTTTACAGCTCATATGAAAACGTCCTTTTTTTTTTCTTCTATAAAAATAAGTGAACAAGATAGCTGTAAAACGCTTTGAAAAGGCTTTGAAAAGGCTGAAGTTGGCGTTTTCCATTGACTAGCATTGAAACGCCAACAGCCAACTTCGGCTGTAAACAGCCCTGAAAAAGCTCCTGGGAGCATTGAAACGCAACGCTCCAAAACGCTGAGTTAGATGTGAAAGGTAAAATGAAAGTCTATGGACTTTCTTTTACCTAGCAAAACGCCAACTTCGTCCGTGGCGTTAAAACGCCGAAAAATCCCTCTGGTGTGAAAGGGCCCTAAGCGCTTTTGCAGAGCGATTTGTTTTTTTTGTTTTTTTCACTTCCTGACGCAAGTGAGGAAGTGAACTCTTTGACCCAGAAAATAATAAATACAATGTATCTATTCCTAAAAGCGCTCAGGAATTCGCTATACAAAGCGATTTTTCAAGTGCTTTGCGATTTCCCTATACCCTCCATTAAGACAAATCGCCCCGAAAATGGTACAGGCAGCGCTTTGGTGAAAGGATCAGAATCGAACCACTCATATCTGAACACTCTCATAAAAGCACAAGCGCTTTTAGAGTGATTTTAAAAGATACCCGATGTGATATGTGACATGATGAGATAGACATGTGTATGTACAGTGCCTAGCACACAAATAACTAGGCTGTGTTCCTTTTTTTCTTTCTCTGCCTGAAAGAGTTAAATGTCAGGTATGTAAGTGGCTGACTCAGTCCTGACTCACACAGGAAGTGACTACAGCGTGACCCTCACTGATAAGAAATTCTTCTTTCTACCTCTTTCTTGCTCTCAGAGGCCATTTTCTGCTAGGAAAGTGTTTTATAGTTGGAATTTCTTATCAGTGAGGGTCACACTGTAGTCACTTCCTGTCTGAGTCAGGACTGAGTCAGCCATTTACATACCTGATATTTAACTCTTTCAGGCAGAGAAAGGAAAAAAAAGGAACACAGCCCAGTTATTTGTGTGCTAGGCACTGTACATACACGTGTCCATCTCATCATGTCACATGTCACCTCGGGTATCCTTTAAAAATCGCTGGCGCTTAAGAAAACCTGAAAACAAGCCCAAACAGCTCATGTATGAGGGACTATCAGGAAGTGTTTATAGAGAAATATCAGGAAGTGTTTATAGAGAAAAGGGCAGCCAGGGATTAGGAATAACCTGTTTTTCTTAGCAAAGCTTTCTTATTTGCTGAACACCACTTGCATGAAGTGTTCCTGAGATGTAAAGTAAATACAATAAATATTCATACCTGGGGCTTCCTCCAGCCCTGTTCCAGCTCATCGGCCCCTCGCCGTCCTCCTCTGCCTCCTGGATTCTCCGCAAATCTGTCCAGTCGGGGGAAACTGTGCATACGTGGCTTGGCTGTGCGCCCGTATCGCGCTCCCATCGCCAGTAGCGTTCTGCACTTGTGCAGTATTACTGAACAGGCGCAGAACGCAAACGGGCGGACTGCTCCTGCGCCTAATGGCGGAATTACCACGCTGAATTGCAGAGAATCCGGCCGCGCACAGATTTTTAAAAGATTTTGTGCTGAAATCAGTTGAGCAGATAGATTCCTATCTGATCAGCTAATGAACAGAGAAGGGTCTATCTGCTGGCCATACTCGCCTGTGTACGGCCGCCTTTAGACTAGTCTATCATCGAGATTTTGTGCCCTTCGTTCTTTTCAAAAGCATTCTCTGGAAAGAACCTATGCAAAGATGGCGGCTAACCTACCTACTCACAGCCCCCTATCCCCAGTAACTGGACTGTGCAGTCCAGGGGCTGCTTTTGAAATTAAAGGAATTCCTGAAAAAATCCCTTGAGGAGTTGGACTAGTTAAAGACCTGTCAAATCAAATGTCACTGCCCAGTGACAGCAACCTAAGAAAAAAAAAGTCATTTTGTATGAACTGAAACTAGGAATTCTTTTTGGAGTAGGGTTTTTGATAGCAAATTTTAAGCGTCCTCAAAATCATGAAAAGGTGGTAAAAATGGCCAATCAAAATTGGATATGTGTAGGCATCCTTAGTGCAAACTTTCCTTTGAAGTTGATGGAGGGTGTTGCGCTGAGCTAACAGGCATAAAACTGAGCAGCCAGTTAGCTTTTCATTCCATGCTGTGATTGCAGTGGGCGTGTTCTCTGTCACATGATCTCCTAACCTAGTGACAGGTTTCTGTAACTTGCTCTACAATCCGGCAAACAATCAACCGTTTCTGATCACCACAGTAAACAAGACACACAGACAAGACAAAGAACATTTTTATCTCTTTTCTCCTAGTGGACTCAAGACGCCAGAGCTGCAGCCACTAGGGAGCGCTCTATAGGCAGTAGCAGTGTTAGACCAGAGCTGCAGCCACTAGGGGGCACTCTATAGGCAGTAGCAGTGTTAGGCCAGAGCTGCAGCCACTAGGGGGCGCTCTATAGGCAGTAGCAGTGTTAGGCCAGAGCTGCAGCCACTAGGGGGCGCTCTATAGGCAGTAGCAGTGTTAGGGCAGAGCTGCAGCCACTAGGGGGCGCTCTATAGGCAGTAGCAGTGTTAGACCAGAGCTGCAGCCACTAGGGGGCGCTCTATAGGCAGTAGCAGTGTTAGGCCAGAGCTGCAGCCACTAGGGGCGCTCTATAGGCAGTAGCAGTGTTAGGCCAGAGCTGCAGCCACTAGGGGGCGCTCCATAGGCAGTAGCAGTGTTAGGCCAGAGCTGCAGCCACTAGGGGGCGCTCCATAGGCAGTAGCAGTGTTAGGCCAGAGCTGCAGCCACTAGGACACACTCTATAGGCAGTAGCAGAGTTAGGCCAGAGCTGCAGCCACTAGGGGGGCGCTCTATAGGCAGTAGCAGTGTTAGGCCAGAGCTGCAGCCACTAGGGGGCGCTCTATAGGCAGTAGCAGTGTTAGGCCAGAGCTGCAGTCACTAGGGGGCGCTCTATAGGCAGTAGCAGTGTTAGGCCAGAGCTGCAGTCACTAGGGGCTGTTGTATAGGCAGTAGCAGTGTTAGGCCAGAGCTGCAGCCACTAGGGGGCGCTCTATAGGCAGGAGCAGTGTTAGGCCAGAGCTGCAGCCACTAGGGGGCGCTCTATAGGCAGTAGCAGTGTTAGGCCAGAGCTGCAGCCACTAGGGGGCGCTCTATAGGCAGTAGCAGCGTTAGGCCAGAGCTGCAGCCACTAGGGGGCGCTCTATAGGCAGTAGCAGCGTTAGGCCAGAGCTGCAGCCACTAGGGGGCGCTCTATAGGCAGTAGCAGTGTTAGGCCAGAGCTGCAGCCACTAGGGGGCGCTCTATAGGCAGTAGCAGTGTTAGGCCAGAGCTGCAGCCACTAGGGGGCGCTCTATAGGCAGTAGCGGTGTTAGGCCAGAGCTGCAGCCACTAGGGGGCGCTCTATAGGCAGTAGCAGTGTTAGGCTAGAGCTGCAGCCACTAGGGGGCGCTCTATAGGCAGTAGCAGTGTTAGGCCAGAGCTGCAGCCACTAGGGGGCTCTCTGTAGGCAGTAGCAGTGTTAGGCCAGAGCTGCAGCCACTAGGGGGTGCTCTATAGGCAGTAGCATTGTTAGGCCAGAGCTGCAGCCACTAGGGTGTGCTCTATAGGCAGTAGCAGTGTTAGGCCAGAGCTGCAGCCACTAGGGGGCGCTCTATAGGCAGTAGCAGTGTTAGGCCAGAGCTGCAGCCACTAGGGGGTGCTCTATAGGCAATAGCAGTGTTAGGCCAGAGCTGCAGCCACTAGGGGGCGCTCTATAGGCAGTAGCAGTGTTAGGCCAGAGCTGCAGCCACTAGGGGGCGCTCTATAGGCAGTAGCAGTGTTAGGCCAGAGCTGCAGCCACTAGGGGGCACTCTATAGTCAGTAGCAGTGTTAGGCCAGAGCTGCAGCCACTAGGGGGCGCTCTATAGGCAGTAGCAGTGTTAGGCCAGAGCTGCAGCCACTAGGGGGCGCTCTATAGGCAGTAGCAGTGTTAGGCCAGAGCTGCAGCCACTAGGGGGAGCTCTATAGGCAGTAGCAGTGTTAGGCCAGAGCTGCAGCCACTAGGGAGCGCTCTATAGGCAGTAGCAGTGTTAGGCCAGAGCTGCAGTCACTAGGGCGTGCTCTATAGGCAGTAGCAGTGTTAGGCCAGAGCTGCAGCCACTAGGGAGCGCTCTATAGGCAGTAGCAGTGTTAGGCCAGAGCTGCAGCCACTAGGGGGTGCTCTATAGGCAGTAGCAGTGTTAGGCCAGAGCTGCAGCCACTAGGGGGCGCTCTATAGGCAGTAGCAGTGTTAGGCCAGAGCTGCAGCCACTAGGGGGCGCTCTATAGGCAGTAGCAGTGTTAGGCCAGAGCTGCAGTCACTAGGGGCTGTTGTATAGGCAGTAGCAGTGTTAGGCCAGAGCTGCAGCCACTAGGGGGTTCTCTATAGGCAGTAGCAGTGTTAGGCCAGAGCTGCAGCCACTAGGGGGCACTCTATAGGCAGTAGCAGTGTTAGGCCAGAGCTGCAGCCACTAGGGGAGCTCTATAGGCAGTAGCAGCGTTAGGCCAGAGCTGCAGCCACTAGGGGGTGCTCTATAGGCAGTAGCAGTGTTAGGCCAGAGCTGCAGCCACTAGGGGGCGCTCTATAGGCAGTAGCAGTGTTAGGCCAGAGCTGCAGCCACTAGGGGGCGCTCTATAGGCAGTAGCAGTGTTAGGCCAGAGCTGCAGCCACTAGGGGGCGCTCTATAGGCAGTAGCAGTGTTAGGCCAGAGCTGCAGTCACTAGGGGCTGTTGTATAGGCAGTAGCAGTGTTAGGCCAGAGCTGCAGCCACTAGGGGGCGCTCTATAGGCAGGAGCAGTGTTAGGCCAGAGCTGCAACCACTAGGGGGCGCTCTATAGGCAGTAGCAGTGTTAGGCCAGAGCTGCAGCCACTAGGGGGCGCTCTATAGGCAGTAGCAGCGTTAGGCCAGAGCTGCAGCCACTAGGGGGCGCTCTATAGGCAGTAGCAGTGTTAGGCCAGAGCTGCAGCCACTAGGGGGCGCTCTATAGGCAGTAGCAGTGTTAGGCCAGAGCTGCAGCCACTAGGGGGCGCTCTATAGGCAGTAGCAGTGTTAGGTCAGAGCTGCAGCCACTAGAGGCGCTCTATAGGCAGTAGCGGTGTTAGGCCAGAGCTGCAGCCACTAGGGGGCGCTCTATAGGCAGTAGCAGTGTTAGGCTAGAGCTGCAGCCACTAGGGGGCGCTCTATAGGCAGTAGCAGTGTTAGGCCAGAGCTGCAGCCACTAGGGGGCTCTCTGTAGGCAGTAGCAGTGTTAGGCCAGAGCTGCAGCCACTAGGGGGTGCTCTATAGGCAGTAGCATTGTTAGGCCAGAGCTGCAGCCACTAGGGTGTGCTCTATAGGCAGTAGCAGTGTTAGGCCAGAGCTGCAGCCACTAGGGGGCGCTCTATAGGCAGTAGCAGTGTTAGGCCAGAGCTGCAGCCACTAGGGGGCGCTCTATAGGCAGTAGCAGTGTTAGGCCAGAGCTGCAGCCACTAGGGGGTGCTCTATAGGCAATAGCAGTGTTAGGCCAGAGCTGCAGCCACTAGGGGGCGCTCTATAGGCAGTAGCAGTGTTAGGCCAGAGCTGCAGCCACTAGGGGGCGCTCTATAGGCAGTAGCAGTGTTAGGCCAGAGCTGCAGCCACTAGGGGGCACTCTATAGTCAGTAGCAGTGTTAGGCCAGAGCTGCAGCCACTAGGGGGCGCTCTATAGGCAGTAGCAGTGTTAGGCCAGAGCTGCAGCCACTAGGGGGCGCTCTATAGGCAGTAGCAGTGTTAGGCCAGAGCTGCAGCCACTAGGGGGAGCTCTATAGGCAGTAGCAGTGTTAGGCCAGAGCTGCAGCCACTAGGGAGCGCTCTATAGGCAGTAGCAGTGTTAGGCCAGAGCTGCAGTCACTAGGGCGTGCTCTATAGGCAGTAGCAGTGTTAGGCCAGAGCTGCAGCCACTAGGGAGCGCTCTATAGGCAGTAGCAGTGTTAGGCCAGAGCTGCAGCCACTAGGGGGAACTCTATAGACAGTTGCAGTGTTAGGCCAGAGCTGCAGCCACTAGGGGGTGCTCTATAGGCAGTAGCAGTGTTAGACCAGAGCTGCAGTCACTAGGGGGCGCTCTATAGGCAGTAGCAGTGTTAGGCCAGAGCTGCAGCCACCAGGGGGAGCTCTATTGGCAGTAACAGTGTTAGGCCAGAGCTGCAGCCACTAGGGGGCGCTCTATAGGCAGTAGCAGTGCTAGGCCAGAGCTGCAGCCACTAGGTGTGCGCTATAGGCAGTAGCAGTGTTAGACCAGAGCTGCAGTCACTAGGGCTGCTCTATAGGCAGTAGCAGTGTTAGGCCAGAGCTGCAGCCACCAGGGGGAGCTCTATAGGCAGTAGCAGTGTTAGGCCAGAGCTGCAGCCACTAGGGGGCGCTCTATAGGCAGTAGCAGTGTTATGCCAGAGCTGCAGCCACTAGGGGGCGCTCTATAGTCAGTAGCAGTGTTAGGCCAGAGCTGCAGCCACTAGGGGGCGCTCTATAGTCAGTAGCAGTGTTAGGCCAGAGCTGCAGTCACTAGGGGGCTCTCTATAGGCAGTAGCAGTGTTAGGCCAGAGCTGCAGCCACTAGGGGCACTCTATAGGCAGTAGCAGTGTTGGGCCAGAGCTGCAGCCACTAGGGGCGCTCTATAGGCAGTAGCAGTGTTAGGCCAGAGATGCAGCCACTAGGGGCCATTCTATAGGCAGTAGCAGTGTTAGGCCAGAGCTGCAGCCACTAGGGGGCGCTCTATAGGCAGTAGCAGCGTAAGGCCAGAGCTGCAGCCACTAGGATGCGCTCTATAGGCAGTAGCAGTGTTAGGCCAGAGCTGCAGCCACTAGGGGGAGCTCTATAGGCAGTAGCAGTGTTAGGACAGAGCTGCAGCTACTAGGGGGCGCTCTATAGGCAGTAGCAGTGCTAGGCCAGAGCTGCTGCCACTAGGGGACACTCTATAGGCAGTAGCAGTGTTAGGCTAGAGCTGCAGCCACTAGGGGGTGCTCTATAGGCAGTAGCAGTGTTAGGCCAGAGCTGCAGCCACTAGGGGGCGCTCTATAGGCAGTAGCAGTGTTAGGCCAGAGCTGCAGCCACTAGGGGGCGCTCTATAGGCAGTAGCAGTGTTAGGCCAGAGCTACAGACACTAGGGGCCGTTCTATAGGCAGTAGCAGTGTTAGGCCAGAGCTGCAGCCACTAGGGGTGCTCTATAGGCAGTAGCAGTGTTAGGCCAGAGCTGCAGCCACTAGGGGGCGCTCTATAGGCAGTAGCAGTGTTAGGCCAGAGCTGCAGCCACTAGGGGGCGCTCTATAGGCAGTAGCAGCGTAAGGCCAGAGCTGCAGCCACTAGGGGGTGCACTATAGGCAGTAGCAGTGTTAGGCTGGAGCTGCAGCCACTAGGGGGCGCTCTATAGGCAGTAGCAGCGTTAGGCCAGAGCTGCAGCCACTAGGGGGCGCTCTATAGGCAGTAGCAGTGTTAGGCCAGAGCTGCAGCCACTAGGGGGTGCACTATAGGCAGTAGCAGTGTTAGGCTGGAGCTGCAGCCACTAGGGGGCGCTCTATAGGCAGTAGCAGCGTTAGGCCAGAGCTGCAGCCACTAGGGGGCGCTCTATAGGCAGTAGCAGTGTTAGGCCAGAGCTGCAGCCACTAGGGGGCACTCTATAGGCAGTAGCAGTGTTAGGTCAGAGCTGCAGCCACTAGGGGGCTCTCCATAGGCAGTAGCAGTGTTAGGCCAAAGCTGCAGCCACTAGGGGGCGCTCTGTAGGCAGTAGCAGTGTTAGGGAGTCTTGCCCAAGGTCTCCTTACTGAATCAGTGCTGGCTTACTGAACAGAAAGAGCCAAGATTTGAATCCTGGCCGAATGGAAGCGATCGGTTGTGCCCATAAACGGCCGGAAACTTGCTAACTAATCTGATCAGATTGATGGGATTGATCCAAAAAAAGAATCTATTCTATAAATCTGGTTGAATTGGTTAGCGGAAATGATCGATTGTCCGCAGGATTGTATCGTTAATGGCCACTTTAAGGCCTGGAGTCGAAGATAACTAGGGAAACGGACTTACTGGGCTCGATTCACAAAGCGGTGCTAACCCAGTTAGAGACTTTAGGCGTGATAACCATTGCACCACGCTGGTGAAAAGCCAGTTTAGGCGTGATAAGTTTAGGCATAAGTTTAGATAAGATTAGATCGCGCGCAAAGTCCCGCACACAAAGCAGTGCCATTAAACTCTATGCAAAGTGCACCAGACTTTGCTAGCGCAAAACCTTTTAATCAGCTGTGCACTGCGGTGCTAACCCAGTTGATGCTAAACTTATCACGCCTAAACTTATCACGCCTAAACTGAGTTTAGGCGTGATAAAGGGCTAACTGTTAGCACCGCTTTGTGAATCAAGCCCATTGACTGCTCCGCAGATCGTACACTTCTCCAGAGACAATAGAACTTGTAGGTTCTGACTTGAATAAACTATCATAAGTAACTCCCCAATGACGCCACACCCACACCGCTCCAGTCCCCCCCCCCACACACACACACACACATTGCAACAGAATACATCGCTAGCCTACAGGTTAGAGATGCGTCTGTCAGCCTCAGCCCTGTCACTGTGGCTTATCTTGCTTTAGGGCAACGTATATGAATTTTGAATTGGTGGTTCTACATTCGTATTACACATGGAACACCTCCTATTTATGAGTGGGCACATTTCTGTCATGTTTATCCAGCTCCCATACATAGAAATCTTAACCCGTAGAACTGTAACTGTCCTCAGAACTCAGAAGTCTTTGTCTCAGCCACACATGCGTTTTGTGACCTCAGATCAGTTACCAGTGAAAAGTTATGCTGAACCCTCCCTCCCCGCCCGAAAAAATTAAAAGTCAACAAATGGAGAAACTCTGCTTTATAGCCCTGGGTTATTAACTTTCACAGTGAGGGGAAAAGAAATCATGAACATACGCCAGATCTAACTAGGATTGTTTCTTGTATTATTATTTAGTATTATAGTGCCAACATCTTCCGCAGCGCTGTACAGAGCATATTGTCGTGTTACTTAAAGTGTACCAGAGACGTTACAAAATAAATATTTGACCATTTCGCCTCGAAGGGTTTTTAAAAATAATGAAAATGTATTTCATTTTTCTATGGGAAGGTGTATAATAGTGTATTCGGATGTGGTTTTACATTTTGGCCACAAGATGGAGATACAGAGTTAGTGTGTTCTAAAAATAGAAACAGAACCAAGTGTTTGTATTTGTTTATATTTGTGTAAATACAGGGAAGTAGATACTCGTGCTGGAGGAGGTGAAAAGGTTAATCCTTACCCGGGGCTTCCTCCAGCCCCATAAGCACCGCTGAATAACTCGCCGTCCTCCCGTGGTCTGCCGTTCAGCCGTGATCCGCCCCGGTAACTGGCTCAGTTGCATACGGAGTTGACCCCGACTGACGTGACTGAGCCAGTTACCGGGGCTGACTGTGGCTGAATGGAGGCACGGGGGAGGATGGCGAGGGATTCAGCTGTGCTTATGGCGCTGGAGGAAGCCACGGGTAAGTATCAAATCTTTATTTTTTTAACGTCTCTGGTACACTTTAACTGTCCCTCACAATCTAATCCCTACCATATGTATATGTGTGTAGTGTATGTATTGTAGTCTAGGGCCAACTTAGGGGGAAGCCAATTAACTTATCTGTTTGTTTTTGGGATGTGGGAGGAAACCGGAGTGCCCAGAGGAAACCCACACAGACATGGGGAGAACATACAAACTCCATGCATGTAGTGCCTTTATACACACATTTATCTATAAAGTAAAGGCTGTTCATGGACCATTTCACTATATTTGCACTTAGTGAGTGACTAATTATCTTGTTTTCAGCAGACTTGACCTCTGATTCTGTATTTTTAGCACACATTTACTTTCTGTTCAGGTGGGTGACGGACGGACAAATAAGATTTAAACACCAGATTTCATTTACAAACCTTTATTCCCTTTTGTCCGCATGACCTGCAGTGTAACAGCTGAAGAACTGGCTGAACATTAACACAGAAGGTGGTGTTGTAACCTCTAGTCCTAGTGTCCTTGTTATCGCCTGTGCTTAAACACACATTTATTCTGTACGTCAGGGGAACATGTCTCTTGATCTGCTCAGATTTGATTCCAATGCTGAAAGCTGCCCTTATCTGACTCCCAAAAGCCGTACCTGTGAACTCAGCACTTCTGCCTTCTACATACAGATGTCTGGATTTACGGTGGAAATCTACAGGGGTTGGACAAAATAATGGAAACATCTTAAAATTCAACAAAATATCCTTTAATATAGTGTAGGTCCACCTTTTGCGGAAATTACAGCCTCAATTCTCCGAGGTATTGATTCATACAAATTGTGAATTGTTTCCAAAGGAATTTTAGCCCATTCTTCAGTAAAAAAAACACCCTCCAGTTCTTTTAGAGACGATGGCGGCGGAAATCAACTTTTTACTTGAATCTCTAATAAAGACCATAAATGCTCAATAATGTTGAGGTCTGGGGATTGTGGTGGCCAGATGAGATGCTCAACTTCATTAGTATGTTCCTCCAGGGCTGTGGAGTCGGAGTCGTGGAGTCGGAGTCAGGCAATTTTGGGTGCCTGGAGTCGGAGTCGGGAAAAAATGCACCGACTCCGACTCCTAATGAATTTGTAACTGTAATTAAAATAGAAAATATGATAAAATGTTCTTTTTCTCAGATAATAGTCATTAAAAATAATGTATTTATACAGTATATATACAGTAATAGCTGTGCTCAGTCCACAAAAATGAAATCAACCAATCAAAATGAGTTACTTGTGCTGCTTCAATAATTCAGTCCCCGTATTTTTAAGGTCAGATATACATATCTGATTGTGACTGTATATATGATGTGTACACAGGAATCTCTTATATATACTAAACAACATCTATGCTGTAAGAATAAAGCCTGATGTGTAGCTGTGTCACTAATAGAGATGGTCAACAAGATGGAAATAATTCTGCATTGATGCTGATTTATGCAAATTTACGCACTCCCTTTGCTGATGAAATCAAATAATTTGATATGTTGTTAAAATTTGGTTTGGTGACTACAAATTAAAGAGTACCTGAGACAGATGAAAAGTAAAGTTTTATACATACCTGGGGCTTCCTCCAGCCCCCTTCAGGCTAATCAGTCCCTCGCTGTCCTCCACCACCCGGATCTTCTGCTATGAGTCCTGGTAATTCAGCCAGTCAGCGCAGTCCGGCCGCATGCCGCTCCCACAGCCAGGAACATTCTGCACCTGCGCAATAGTGCTGCACAGGTGTAGCATGCTCCTGGCGGCGGAGTGTGTGCATGCGCACTAAGCCCGACTGGCTCAAGTACCTGGACTCATAGCAGAAGATCCAGGTGGTGGAGGAGGACAGCGAGGGACTGATTATCCTGAAGTCGGCTGGAGGAAGCCCCAGGTATGTATAAAACTTTAATTTCATCTGTCTCAGGTTTTCTTTGTTACACAGTAGTACTATACTCTACATATGCTCTCCCCACAGAGCTGCAGGGAATCCACTGAGAATGCTGTGCACATTGAACACAGAGGTGTTGTCTGTCACCCATAAACCTTGTTCAGATTGTGCATGAAGAATGTGTAATAGAGGAAGAATCTCCTCATTCCCCTGCAGAGTACCTGCACATCACTCTTACCTGTACCCACAGTTACATTGCCTAGGGCGTGATAGATGTTCTTAGTTCCGGCCTGTACCTTTTACAAGTACTCTTACCAAGGACTAGTTTTAGTCTATGACTAAAGGGAATAAATATAGTAGTCTACATATCCTTCTCACTTCAGTTGTCTTGTAAAATTCCTAAGCGTTGGCAATTAAGAGACGAATTTCATGTTACATACTTTTAATCAACAAAATTGTAATATGCAAATTAGAGGAGTAGGAGTCGGTGGAATCCTAAACTGAGGAGTCGGAGTCAGTGGATTTTTGGACCGACTCCACAGCCCTGTGTTCCTCGTGCCATTCTTTAACAATTCTAGCTGTATGGATTGGGGCAATATCATCTTGAAAGATGGCATTCCCCTCCGGAAACAGTTCTTGAACCATAGGATGAACTTAGTAGTGGGGGGAGACACAGAGGCGCTAAGCTGACAGATCCTGCATACAAGTGTTGGACACAGAAGCGCTAAGCTGACAGATCCTGCATACAAGTGTTGTACTCCGGTCCATAGCCTGATGAAGTGGGTTGAGCCCGCAAAACGCGTTGCAAATTAATTGGAGTATGTGATTTAAACCTTTTTTTTGTGTTGAAAAATCAGCATTTTCTTGTGTTTGCTTTGAGGGAGGCGAGTCCACCTGCCACCTCCCGATTTTTAAACTCTTTTATCTATTTTTATACTTCTGGTGCCTCTGTAATTTTGCTTACATAGGATGAACTTAGTCGCCCAAAATTCCTAAATAGTCTCAGCTGTTAATTCTTCCATGAAGGGAAATTATTGGCCCAGCGGATTTCCAAGAAATAGCACCCCAGATCATCACAGAACCCCCGCCATGCTTTACGGTTGGGAGAAGGCAGTCTGGATGAAATGCTTCTTTCGGCTGTCTCCAAACGTACACTCAGCTGGAGGTCGGAAATAAGGTAAACGATGATTCGTCAGAGAAAATCACATTTTTTCACTGCTCAAGGGACTAATTCTGGTGGTTTCTACACCACTCTAAACGCTTTGAAACCATGTCTTTGAGAGCAGAGGTTTTCAAATTGCAGTTCCTCCGTGGAATCAAGATTTGTGCAGCTCCCAACGAACAGTTTTTGTGGAAACTGGGTTCTGTAGGTGTTCATTCAGCTCTGCAGTGATTTTAGGAGCTGTGGTCTTGCAAACTTTTCTAACAATTCGTTTTAGAGTCCGACGGTCTCTCTCAGACAACTTCGACTTTTGGCCACAACTGTGCTCTGCTGAGGATGTTTTTCCTTCTCTTTCAAGGCAGTCATTACTTTGAGACAGGACCTCTTGAAATGCCAAGCATTCGGGCAGTTTCTGTTACAGTAGCGCCTGCCATACGAGCACCAACAATTTGGCCTCTTTGAAAGTCTGAGAGATCTGCCATTTTTATAAATTATTACCAACTTTTGTTTAAATATCTGTAAAAAAAAACAATTATTTTAATTAAACATATCAAATAACAAAAATAATAAACAAAAAAAATTAACATGTCAAGTTTTGATTGCTTAAAACATGTTCAAAGATTATGATGCCAAAATGTTAGGTGTTTCCATTATTTTGTCCAACCCCTGTAAGGAGCTACACGGAGCCCAAAGTTCCTGACTGTGCTCCAGGCTCTTGCCACTAGAGGGCCATCTGTCTTCTGCAGCACCGTCCACTCTCTGCCTCTCCGAACTGAGAATTGGGCGGTGCTGCAGAAGACAGTCCTCTAGTGGCCGGAGCCCGGAGGAAATGCGTTTCTAATGTAATCCCAGCCCACTATGGGTGGAACACACAGAAGACCACCGCCCGGGATTCTATGGAGAGACCACCAGGAAACACTGGAAGTGGGGTGGGGGGGGGGGAGAATTACACTACAAGGGAAAGCTATGTGGGGATTGTGGGCTACTTGACTGCCAGGGAATAATTTGAGGGGATGGGGTACCACTAGACCACCAGACGATATACTGTAAGGGACCACTAGGCTACAAAGTCTAATACTATGTGGAGATCCACCAGAGAATACTCTAGAGGTTGGCGGGGAACACTAGACCACCAGGGAATACTGTGGATGAGTGAATGATTGGGGAAGGCGCTAGACTACAAAGGAATACTATCAGGGGACTGGTAGACTACTTTTGGGGGATTGCTTGACAACTAGACTACCTTGTAATACTACGTGTGCGGGGGGGGGGGGGGGGGGGGGTTGGGGTTGCACTTTGAATATGTCCGGCCCTGATGTCAGTGTGCTACGTAAATACATAATAATAATAATAATAATAATGTGGTAGGACATTACACTATGACTATGGTAGGATTAGAGTGTGAGCTCCTCTGAGGACAGTCAGTGACATGACTATGTACTCTATAATATGCTGCAGAAGATGTCAGTGCTATATAAATACAGATTAATAATATAGTAGGACATTAGACTATAGCAGGATTAGAGTGTGAGCTCCTCCGAGGACAGTCAGTGACATGACTATGTACTCAGTAAAGTGATGTCAGTGCTATATAAATACATAATAATATGGTAGGACATTACACTATGACTATGGTGGGATTAGATTGTGAGCTCCCCTGAGGATAATCAGTGACATGACTATGTACTCTGTAAGGTGCTGCAGAGGATGTTGGTGCTATATAAATTCATAAAAATTATATGGTAGGATTAGAGTGTGAGCTCCTCCGAGGACAGTCAGTGACATGACTATGTACTCTGTACAGTGCTGCAGAAGATGTCAGTGCTATATAAATACATAATAATAAAATGGTAGGACATTAGACTATGACTCTATCAGGATTAGATTGTGAGCTCCTCTGAGGACAGTCAGTGACATGACTATGTACTCTGTAATGTGCTGCAGAGGATGTTGGTGCTATATAAATTCATAAAAATTATATGGTGGGATTAGAGTGTGAGCTCCTCTGAGGACAGTCAGTGACATGACTATGTACTCTGTAATGTGCTGCAGGACATGTCACTGCTATATAAATACATAATAATAATATGGTAGGACATTAGACTATGACTATGGTAGGATTAGATTGTGAGCTCCTCTGAGGACAGTCAGTGACATGGCTCTGTACACTGTTAAGTACTGCGGAAAATGTCAGTGCTATATAAATACACATTAATGATAACGTCATATGCCATAGCTACATAAATACAGAAAGTGAATGTTACAACTCATCAAGATAATCCTTAAATCACCTCTTGCTGTATTGCACAATAAAAAGCAGCTCATTAGGTTTTCAATTAGTGTTTGATGTGTAATTTAGTAGCGTGCTCTCTGTAGTTCTGTTTGTCAAACAGGAAAATTGTATGAAGCTACTTGTGGCAGGAACTTGGATTGCAATAGTTGGTTAAAAGGTCTCGGAATACTTGGTACACACCATGCAATTTCCCGTCAGACGCGTCAAAATGATTATTTCCGGCTATTCCAATCTGATTTCCAGTTGTGTTTTTCTGATTGATTTTTTTATAGAAGTAATAGGAAAATTGATCAGAAAAATGATTGGAAATCGGATCTGACGGGAAATTGCATGGTGTGTACCAGGCATTAGGCTGGTTATATTAACCACTTACCGATCGCCTAACGCAGATTGGCGACGGCACAGTGGCTCTGTTGTTCCTCCATGACGCTATATGGCGTCATCTCGCGAGCACAAGCTCCTGTCACTGTAAACAGCGGGCCCCAGTATCTGGAGGAAAATCAGTAAGTGGAGGAAAATTCCAGATTTTTTAACTATAAGGAAAACAAAGAGAAATGCGCTATAGTTGTAATTTGATCTCTCCCCGTGTCACCTTACTACCATGACAGATAAGCTCATTTGAAAGCACAGGATGTTAACAATATAGCCATTTGGTTCCCAACTGCTTCTGAGCTAGGTGCTTATGCTTTACTGTTACTGAATTTTGCCTGGATTTTGACTACTCTCTGACTGCCGCCTGCACCGACCTCCGCCTGGATTTTGACTACTCTCTGACTGCCGCCTGCACCGATGTCTTATTCATAAATTTAATTCAACAAATGTGTGTTGTAGTCTTTTATTTATATGCAGAGTGTCTACCAGGCTTTTATTCTGACATATTTTGGTGAATTATGACTTAAGAATTGGAGGCCTAAAATTCTTGAAAAAAATGTACCGCTTTTGACTCATAATTCCAGACAGAAATGCAACACCAGGGAGGTTAACTGTCCGTCTGAGGTGCTCACAATCTAATCCCTGCCATAGGCATAGGACTATGTTTGTATGTATGAATTGTGTAGTGAATGTGATGTAGTCTAGAATAGTGTAGTTGTTTTTTTTTTTTTTTAAATATACAATTTTAAAAAATTTGCAGCAGCAATCAAATACCACCAAAAGAAATCTTTATTTGTGAGAAGAAAAGGGGATAAAATTCATTTGAGTGCTAAGTTGTATGACCGAGCAATAAACCATTAAAGTTGTGAAGTGCTGAATTGTAAAAAATGACCTGGCCACTAGGGGGGTATAAACCTCTGGGGCTCAAGAGGTTAACATACCGTAAACAGCAGAAAGTGCGGCTCCCTTCTGTGGTCACACGTCTTTTCTATAATCAATTACTACAGATCCCAGTAAGGCCCAGTGCACACCAAAACCGCTAGCAGATCTGCAAAACGCTGGAAATTTTTGAAGCAGATTTCAGAGGGATTCTAGGCATGATTAGAGACCTTTTCTAAACATGCCTAGCGGTTTTTGGAGCGTTTTGTGTAGCAGATTTCATATATTGTTACAGTAAAGCTGTAACTCAGCAGCTTCTGTAACAAAAACGCCTGGAAAGCCGCTCTGATCTTGCGTTTCTCAGAGCGGTTTTCCACTTTCCTATACTTTACATTGAGGCAGAAACTAATCTGCAAACCGCACAAATGCAGCAGGAGGCACGTTTGCGGTTTGCTAAAAACCTCAAACCGCCGGTGTGCACCATCCCATAGAGATACATTAGCCAAGCGTTTTCCCAGGCGAAAGCGGTTTTGAAAACTCTACCAAAAAACGCTTGGTGTTCACCAGGCCTCACTCTGGGAGTTCCTGTACTCACGGCTCTGAGCGCTTGTGTGCGCCCGCATCAGCTTCCCACTACCCGAGAGTCATTCTTGTGGTTCCTGTGTAACGAGTGGGACAGCAGCACAATGACCCCGCATAGCTCATATGATCTTATATACACATGCATAGATACATTGTATCCAGAGAATGGTCAGTCTGGCGAGGGGCATAACCTATGCGGAATGCAGCAATACATTCACCTGTAGATGGCCAGGTGTGTATTGTCTCTCTGAAGAAAGGGATTGCAGGGAAAAGTGTTGCAGGTTTTGTTTATTTTTCACTTAACCAGGAAGATGACAACAGAAGGTGTTTGCAAGTTTCACCAGCTCATTAATAGAGGCTCCTACACATCTGACAAGACAGAGTGGAGGGTGGGCAGTCACCCTAGAATGAGACACCAGGAGCCCAAACAGTGCAGGATGTCACAAAGCTCTGGGGTGCTCTCAAAGGAAAACTGCAAAGGGGCAACTGCAGGCGGGGGGATGAATAAACCCGACTCCACTCGGGGATCTAGGCCAGCCGCAGGTGTTCGCACTTTTCGATGAAAGACATCCCTAAGGACCCGTAGCTGGGGTTCAAAGGTACCACCGGGGGGGGGGGGGGTATAACAGGATGAAAATGAGCCAGGGCCAGTTCTGTCATGAAGCAAGGTGAAACACTTGTGTCAGGCGCAGAAATTACAGGGGCAGCATTTTTGTAGTATGAGGAAAAGCGAGAGGAGAGCGAGGTGAAGAGGTCATCATTGGGGAAAGCAGCTTGCTGTGCTGTGTGAGGAGTCTGACAGTGAGTGAGGAGGGAGGCAGGATAACATCATTGGGAGAAAGCAGCTTGTTGTGCTGTGTGAGGAGTCTGACAGTGAGTGGGAAGGGGGAGGCAGGAGAGCAGCATTGGAGAAAAGCAGCTTGTTGTGCTGTGTGAGGAGTCTGACAGTGAGTGAGGAGGGGGGAGGCAGGAGAGCAGCATTGGGGAAAAGCAGCTTGTTGTGCTGTGTGATGAGTCTGACAGTGAGGATGGGGGAGTCAGGAGAGCATCTTTGGGGAAAATCAGCTTGTTGTGCTGTGTGAGGAGTCTGGCAGTGAGTGAGGAGGGGGGTGGCAGGAAAGCATCATTGGGGAAAAGCAGCTTGTTGTGCTGTGTGAGGAGTCTGACAGTAAGTGAGGAGGGGAGGGAGGCAGGAGAGCATCATTGGGGAAAAGCAGCTTGTTGTGCTGTGTGAGGAGTCTGACAGTGAGCGAGGAGGGGGGAGACAGGAGAGCATCATTGGAGAAAAGCAGTTTGTTGTGCTGCGTGAGGAGTCTGACAGTGAGCGAGGAGGGGGAGGCAGGAGAGCAGCATTGGGGAAAAGCAGCTTGCTGTGCTGTGTGAGGAGTCTGACAGTGAGTGAGGAGGGGGAGGCAGGAGAGCATCATTGGGGAAAAGCAGCTTGTTGTGCTGTGCGAGTCTGAAAGTGAGGGTCCTTTTCCACTGCATTTGACCAATTTTGATGTGCGTTTTTTTAATGTGTTTCTGATTGGCAAGTGTTGTCTTGATTTTTGAAAATAGATACTAGTGATTAAAGGTTACCCAAGGTGACATGTGACATGATGAGATAGACATGGGTATGTACAGTGCCTAGCACACAAATAACTATGCTGTGTTCCTTTTTTTTCTTTCTCTGCCTGACAGAGTTAAATATCAGGTATGTAAGTGGCTGACTCAGTCCTGACTCAGACAGGAAGTGGCTACAGTGTGACCCTCACTGATAAGAAATTTCCCTTTTTATCTCTTTCTTACTCTCAGAAGCCATTTTCTGCGAGGAAAGTGTTTTATAGTTGGAATTTCTTATCAGTGAGGGTCACGCTATAGTCCCTTCCTGTGACTTCCTGTGACTACACATATGCAATTTATATATGTGAACTGCAGACGCATTAAAACGCACGCAGAATGCATGTGCGGAACAAAAACGCAAACTCAATTAAAACGCACAAACGCATATACAGAAAGAAAGCTAACTTCCCCGCACTGCCTAGTGTGCTCCCAGCCTCCAGTCTTTTTGTGCTTTCTATGATCTGCAGCGATATAGCTGACAGTATCCTGTGTATAATTCTTCCCTGCTTCTTCCAGGTACAGGAATTTTACGTGGACATGACCTGCGATGGCTGCTCAAACGCCGTGGGTCGCGTCCTCACCAAACTCAAAGGTAAGCGGCCCCAGAGACGTCCTTCCTTGTGAGTACATACTGCATGGTCAGATGGTCAGTGGGATGCTAAGGATTCCAAAATGATTCAGATTTTATGTAAATGTTTGCAGTTTGGGAATGGACTAATCCTAAGGGCCGGAACTCACTAGAGCGATTTTCTGAGCGTTTAGGGAGCGATTCAAACCGCTAGCGATGTCCCTAAATGCTCAGCTAATGTTAATGGATGGGCCAAATTCCACTGGGTTACCAAATCGCAAAACGCAGGACATGCAGCATTTTTTTGCGGTTAGCGTTTCTGCAATGTAAAGTATACAAACGCTGGCGTAATCTCTCATCAAAACCTGTACAGAGAGATTTGCTAGCGTTTTGAAGTTACTGCACACTGTAAACAAATTAAAATTAGTTGAAAGGACCAATCAGAATTAAAACCGCTAATCGCTACAAAATCGCTGGCAAAAACCTTACACTTTTTTAAATCGCTACCAAAAAGGTTAAAGCGGATCCAAACCAAACATTTTTTTTTTTATTCAAAATATTTAGTTGCAGCACTCTGACACATAGAAAGATAAATAATCACTCCTTCAAGCCTATGAGCATTTCAGTGCATGCTTTTCACCCTTCTCTTTTCATACCTGGGGTTATAGCCATTAGCAATTCCTCCTCTGCAGGACACCTCCTACTCCATCAGTCTGCCGGATTTTGTCCCGGCAATATGAAAGGAAGGGAGGGGTTCCTCCAATAAATGTAAAATATTTTATATTTGTCATCATGCAGCTGAAAAAAGGCTGCTATTTATTATTATAATTTAGAAAATAGATTTTATTTCTGAAATCTTGTATTTTTAGTTTGGGTCCACTTTAATGAAATCGCTTACAAAACGCTCATACAAATCGCTAGCGATTGCGATTTGTAGTGGCTTAGCAGCAGAAAAGCTAGTAAAGGGTGAGTATCAGATAGATGTTGATCATCTAGCATAGGCACACCTAGACAAGACAAGACAGATAACCTTTTATATCGCATTTTTCTCCTGGCCAGACCCTTATAAGCCAGAGCTGCAGCCACTAGGACGGGCTCTATAGGCAGTAGCAGTGTTAGAAAGACTTGCCTAAGGTCTCCTACTGAATAGAGGCTGGCTTACTGAACAGGCAGAGCAGAGATTCAAACCCTGGTCTCCTGTGTCAGAGGCAGAGCCCTTAACCATTACACCATCCTGCACTGCATACTCCATAGGAATCTGAGTTGGTGCAAACCTTATGCAAATGTTTGCAGCTTGGAAACGGAGCTGCTGTGTTTGATTCATATCTAAGCTGTGTAATTTTGCGTCATCTTGAATTATTAGCGTCTTATTGGCCGGCCTAAAGCTAGGTAAAGCCAGACTACAGTCGTCCAGATAGACTGAAGCAGCTAAAGGACATCTAAGGTGTAAATAAACTGATGAGAAAATAAATTGTATCTATCCTCCTTCTCCTAAAAATGACCTTTTTTTTAGATATCCCACAGTTTTTTATTTTATATTTAAATCCAATTTTTACATTTTTACTGTTTCGTTGTCTCGGCTCAATGACACCTGCGTTGAAGTATGCCAAAGCTAAAATCTATGAACTATTGACCCTTTTTATCGCTTTCCTGCTCTCAGAAGCCATTTACTGATAGGAAAGTGTTTTATGGCTGTAATTCCTTATCAGTGCGGGTTATGCTATAGTCTGGCCCAGTTTGACCCGGTCCCGATCTGGACAGTCACTTGCATACCTGATGTTTAACTCTTTCAGGCAGAGAAAGAAGAAAAGCAACACAGCCTAGTTATTTGTGTGCTTGGCACTGTACATACCCATGTCTGTCACCTCGGTTGTTCTTTAAAGTGAGCCTCCGGACTAAAAATCTACTCAGCAGAACTGAAAAGGCTTGGTGTTTAACAGTTTCACAGCATCAGAACTTTGTTTTTCTTACCAAAGCATCATTTTTAGCTGCATTTTTATCTAAGCTCCACCCATCAAAGAAAAAAAGCCCGGGCTTTTTTTCCCTGATGATGTGTAGAGCATGATGGGATTTCCTATGTTGTTGTTCACATTGCCTAGAAACTGTGAGAGGTGATCAGGACACAGGACAGTTGGAACTGTGTCTCATGCTCCCTGTCGCCTCCTTTCAACCAAAAAGATGGCTGCCCTCATGAAATCACAAACATTAGCCTGTTCTTTTAAAACAGGGTGGGTATGAAATTATATTACCTATCTATTTTAATTAACATAATTAATGTAACTTAATGACAGTCTGTTTGTTTAGGCTGAAGTTTCCCGTTAAGGTATGTACACACGTGCACCTTAATGCACAATCAACCACCCAACTTGTTGTTTGCACAACCATTACATACACACGGGCTGACCAACTAAACAGCCAACTCATTTAAATATTGTATGAGGGAGGGAGGCAAGGTGAGGCCAGCACTGCGATTCAGAATGTTTATTAGGATAATTAATGGTGAAGATCACTTACAGTCAGCATTTGGTCGGATGCAATGCGGATGTGGTGGGCGCCAGGTCTAGATCCCCCTGCGGACGTCCGTTTCGCGCGTCTAGCGCTTGTTCACCGCAATGGGGAAAGATGGGGGCGGACTGTTTCGGCGTGGATGACATACCCACGCTGCGGCGGCACTTCCGCCTACGTCAGCCAGTCACGCCCCCTAATCTCCATGGCAACCAACGACGCCCCGTGTAGAGGACGTTAGGCGTCCTTGTAACTAGGTGAGGGGAAGCATGGGGAGGCGGGGCGCATCGCCGAGCCAATCAGCGTCCAGCTCCAGAGCGTAAACATATGCACACAAACATTTAAATATTGTGTGAGCACCATACCGACATTCAAAAAACATCAAGTCTTTCAAACGACTTATACACACGTGGCCAACCTGCCTGATAGTTGCTCCGCTGGTTGGATCGGACAAACTATCTCTTATTAGCCGCTTGTCTAGTCATTTGCCACGTGTACACACACCCAACCTATCGTCCAACAGTTTTGACGAGACTTTGGTGGAAAAGTTGCATGTGTGTATGAGGTTTTAGAAACCGAAGAATCTTCAATTGACAATACTGCACTATCCAGTCTCCTGGTGTCCTTGTATTTTTTAAGGTGTTTTCAGAACATCTCCCTCCTCGGGTTCCTCACACAGACAGCATGGCTGCCCATACGAAATTACAGCCCAATAGATACTTTGATTCAATAATTTTATCGAACCAGAAGAGAATCGGTGCCACAACCAATCGATTTCCACCCAAAAAAAAATGTTAAAAAAATTGGATGGATCCGTGATGTATTCAATATCACGGTGGACCCCCAGCTGGTGTCACCACAAGTTTATAAATTTTGTTGATTTCGTGCTGAAATCTATTGGAAATTGGTGTACGGTGTGTGGGCAGGCAATGGATCTCGCTCTGATCAGATTTGACCTCGGAGGGATCGATCTGATGATCAGTTTGGCCATACATTGAATGATGTATGGCCACTTTAAAGGCATCCATGTAATAAAGGCGCCTGGAAAAGAAGAGTGCAGGGGATTGCCACTAGTAGAATATTGGGAAAATTGCCTATATTCTTCTACTTAAAGTGAACCAGAGACGAAGCACCCTCGTGTATTTTACCATATAGATCAGTGGGAACATTAGAGAAAACACTTACCTTGCTCTTTGTTTCATCCTTCACTGCTCAGCCTGCTTGTTATCAGCCCAGATAAAATCCCCGACTGAGCATTGAGTCTGGCTTTGCTATAATTACTCAGCTATAATGATTCCTGAGCAGAGCCACAAGGGGGCAGGCTTGGGCTTGACAAGACAGCGCAGAAGACAGACTCCGCTATAAAGATTCCTGAACAAAGTCAGACTGAATGCTCAGTCAGGGATTTTATCAGGGCTGGTAACAAGCAGGCTGAGCAGTGAAGGATGAAACAGAGAGCAGAGTAGGTGTTTTCTCTAATGTTCCCACTGATATATATGGTAAAATACATGAGGGTGCTTCATCTCTGGTTCCCTTTAATTCCTATAGTAAAATATTGGTGATCTTTACCAATATTTGACTCTTACTTAAACTAACCCTACTATCTTACAAAACCTTCCCTCTACCGATGCCTAACCCTCAGGCCCCGTTTACACTTAATCAGTTGGTACGCGTTAGTACGCGTTTTTTCCATAGCAGTGCATTGGGAAGAAGCTTTCGGTTAAAACACGTTAAGTGTAAAAGAGGCCATAGGAAAACATGGGCATTACTTTGAAAATCAGTTTTCTTTCAGTTATACCTGAGAGCAACTGATTAAGTGTAAAAGGGGCCTAAGACCTCCCTCTGCCGATGCCTAACCCTAAGACCTCCCTCTGCCGATGCCTAACCCTAAGACCTCCCTCTGCCGATGCCTAACCCTAAGACCTCCCTCTGCCGATGCCTAACCCTAAGACCTCCCTCTGCCGATGCCTAACCCTAAGACCTCCCTCTGCCGATGCCTAACCCTAAGACCTCCCTCTGCCGATGCCTAACCCTAAGACCTCCCTCTGCCGATGCCTAACCCTAAGACCTCCCTCTGCCGATGCCTAACCCTAAGACCTCCCTCTGCCGATGCCTAACCCTAAGACCTCCCTCTGCCGATGCCTAACCCTAAGACCTCCCTCTGCCGATGCCTAACCCTAAGACCTCCCTCTGCCGATGCCTAACCCTAAGACCTCCCTCTGCCGATGCCTAACCCTAAGACCTCCCTCTGCCGGTGCCTAACCCTAAGACCTCCCTCTGCCGGTGCCTAACCCTAAGACCTCCCTCTGCCGATCCCTAAACCTAAGACCTCCCTCTGCTGATGCCTAACCCTAAGACCTCCTCCCTCTGCCGATGCCTAACCCTAAGACCTCCCTCTGCCGATGCCTAACCCTAAGACCTCCCTCTGCCGATGCCTAACCCTAAGACCTCCCTCTGCCGATGCCTAACCCTAAGACCTCCCTCTGCCGATGCCTAACCCTAAGACCTCCCTCTGCCGATGCCTAACCCTAAGACCTCCCTCTGCCGATGCCTAACCCTAAGACCTCCCTCTGCCGATGCCTAACCCTAAGACCTCCCTCTGCCGATGCCTAACCCTAAGACCTCCCTCTGCCGATGCCTAACCCTAAGACCTCCCTCTGCCGATGCCTAACCCTAAGACCTCCCTCTGCCGATGCCTAACCCTAAGACCTCCCTCTGCCGATGCCTAACCCTAAGACCTCCCTCTGCCGATGCCTAACCCTAAGACCTCCCTCTGCCGATGCCTAACCCTAAGACCTCCCTCTGCCGGTGCCTAACCCTAAGACCTCCCTCTGCCGGTGCCTAACCCTAAGACCTCCCTCTGCCGATCCCTAAACCTAAGACCTCCCTCTGCTGATGCCTAACCCTAAGACCTCCTCCCTCTGCCGATGCCTAACCCTAAGACCTCCCTCTGCCGATGCCTAACCCTAAGACCTCCCTCTGCCGATGCCTAACCCTAAGACCTCCTTCTGCCGATGCCTAACCCTAAGACCTCCCTCTGCCGATCCCTAACCCTAAGACCTCCCTCTGCCGATGCCTAACCCTAAGACCTCCCTCTGCCGATGCCTAACCCTAAGACCTCCCTCTGCCGATGCCTAACCCTAAGACCTCCCTCTGCCGATGCCTAACCCTAAGACCTCCCTCTGCCGGTGCCTAACCCTAAGACCTCCCTCTGCCGGTGCCTAACCCTAAGACCTCCCTCTGCCGATCCCTAAACCTAAGACCTCCCTCTGCTGATGCCTAACCCTAAGACCTCCTCCCTCTGCCGATGCCTAACCCTAAGACCTCCCTCTGCCGATGCCTAACCCTAAGACCTCCCTCTGCCGATGCCTAACCCTAAGACCTCCTTCTGCCGATGCCTAACCCTAAGACCTCCCTCTGCCGATCCCTAACCCTAAGACCTCCCTCTGCCGATGCTATCTATCACTACAGTACACAGCACTTGGGGAGGGGGTGGAGGCTGGGGTTTGCTGGGCGCTGTACACAAGACCCTGCTGTACACTGAATAGGGACTGTCTACAAAACTTTGTATGATTCCTTATCAGTGGCTGAACAGATGCAGCCATTAGAACAGAAATCATTTTCTCTCTATACCCTTAGTTGTCAGTCTCTCAGGACAGGGAAGAGTAACTTCTCCCCCAGGGCCCCCCTGCGGCTTCTCCACCCACGGGCCCCCCTGCTGCTGCATCCCTTGCAGGGTCTATTGGTACGCCCTGTCTTGTACACACGTGGCCATCTGCACTATATTAGCCCAACAGTCATCAGTCGTTCCTCTTGTCATTCGCCACATACAGTATACACGCATCGGATTGTCCTCTGTTTTTGCTGTGTTGGACTACAATCGAGTAGCTTTGTGGCCATAGAGCGGTCTCCACTCAGAATGATTTACATCTCAGTGCCCCTCCCTCATGAAGCACATGAAGCTGATTGGCTGGACGGCCCCTTTCACAGACCCTTATAAACATGTCTCCTCTATTCCAGATGTTAAATATGATATCGATTTGGAAAACAAGAAAGTCTTTATCACATCAGATCAGTACTCTGCGGAGCAGTTATTAGAGACCCTGAAGAAGACTGGGAAGGACGCGAAATACGTCGGCTGTAAAGAATGAGGAGGAGAAGCAACTAATAAAGGTAAAGATTTGTAGATTTTGCTGCCAAGACCAGTCCTCTTTTGTGTCATCTCACAACATATGGATTTAAAGGGGAACTGAAGTAAGAGGTATACGGAGGCTGCCATATTTATTTCCTTTTAATCAATACCAGTTGCCTGGCAGCCTTGCTGGTCCATTTCTCTGCAGTAGTATCTGAATCACACCAGAAACAAGCATGCAGCTAGTCTTGTCAGATCTGACTTTAAAGTCTGAAACACCTGATCTGCTGCATGCTTGTTCAGGGGCTATGGCTAATAGTATTAGAGGCAGAGGATCAGCAGGGCTGCCAGGCAACTGGTATTGCTTAAAAGGAAATAAACATGGCAGCCTCCATATACCTCTCTCTTCAGCCATACATCAGGCGATTCCGATTATTATAATCAGATTAGATGAAAATTGGTACTGCTGCCAAGTTCATGCCTAATCGACAATGCGACCAATTTTGGGACGACACTGGAATTGCAGTGCAATTATACATGACCTGTCCTGTGTCGCGGTGCCCGTCCTCTTCTGAATCCACCGCTGTCCGTTACACTTCCCATACACGCTGCTGGCACATAGCAGGCCGGTGCACATGTGACGTCACTAGCACCATGCCGGCCGGCGTATATAGGGAAGAGCTGTCCGTTACACTTCCCATACACGCTGCCGGCACATAGCACGCCGGTGCACATGTGACATCACATCACTAGCACCATGCCGGCCGGCGTATATAGGGAAGAGCTGTCCGTTACACTTCCCATACACGCTGCCAGCACATAGCACGCCGGTGCACATGTGATGTCACTAGCACCATGCCGGCCGGTGTATATAGGGAAGAGCTGTCCGTTACACTTCCCATACACGCTGCCAGCACATAGCACGCCGGTGCACATGTGATGTCACTACCACCATGCTGGCCGGCGTATATAGGGAAGAGCTGTCCGTTACACTTCCCATACTCACTGCCGGCACATAGCACGCCGGTGCACATGTGATGTCACTAGCACCATGCCGGCCGGTGTATATAGGGAAGAGCTGTCCGTTACACTTCCCATACACACTGCCGGCACATAGCACGCCGGTGCACATGTGAGGTCACTAGCACCATGCCGGCCGGCGTATATAGGGAGGAGCTGTCCGTTACACTTCCCATACACACTGCCGGTACATAGCATGCCGGTGCACAGGTGACATGACTAGCACCATGCCGGCCGGCGTATATAGGGAAGAGCTGTCCGTTACACTTCCCATACACACTGCCGGTACATAGCATGCCGGAGCACAGGTGACATCACTAGCACCATGCCGGCCGGCGTATATAGGGAAGAGCTGTCCGTTACACTTCCCATACACACTGCCGGCACATAGCATGCCGGTGCACAGGTGACATCACTAGCACCATGCCGGCCGGCGTATATAGGGAAGAGCTGTCCGTTACACTTCCCATACACTCTGCCGGCACATAGCACGCCGGTGCACACGTGACATCACTAGCTCCATGCTGGCCGGCGTATATAGGGAAGAGCTGTCCGTTACACTTCCCATACACGCTGCCAGCACATAGCAGGCCGGTGCACACGTGACGTCACTATCGCCATGCCGGCCGGCGTATATAGGGAAGAGCTGTCCGTTACACTTCTCATACACTCTGCCGGCACATAGCACGCCGGCGCACACGTGACGTCACTAGCACCATGCCGGCCGGTGTATATAGGGAAGAGCTGTCCGTTACACTTCCCATACACGCTGCTGGCACATAGCACGCCGGTGCACATGTGACATCACTAGCACCATGCCGGCCGGCGTATATAGGGAAGAGCTGTCCGTTACACTTCCCATACACGCTGCTGGCACATAGCACGCCGGTGCACATGTGACATCACTAGCACCATGCCGGCCGGCGTATATAGGGAAGAGCTGTCCGTTACACTTCCCATACACGCTGCCGGCACATAGCACGCCGGTGCACATGTGACATCACTAGCACCATGCCGGCCGGTGTATATAGGGAAGAGCTGTCCTTTACACTTCCCATACACTCTGCCGGCACATAGCACGCCGGTGCACATGTGACGTCACTAGCACCATGCCGGCCGGCGTATATAGGGAAGAGCTGTCTGTTACACTTCCCATACACACTGCCGGCACATAGCACGCCGGTGCACATGTGACATCACTAGCACCATGCCGGCCGGCGTATATAGGGAAGAGCTGTCCGTTACACTTCCCATACACACTGCCGGTACATAGCACACCGGTGCACATGTGACATCACTAGCACCATGCCGGCCGGCGTATATAGGGAAGAGCTGTCCGTTACACTTCCCATACACTCTGCCGGCACATAGCACGCCGGCGCACACGTGACATCACTAGCTCCATGCTGGCCGGCGTATATAGGGAAGAGCTGTCCGTTACACTTCCCATACACGCTGCCGGCACATAGCACGCCGGTGCACATGTGACATCACTAGCACTATGCCGGCCGGCGTATATAGGGAAGAGCTGTCCGTTACACTTCCCATACACTCTGCCAGCACATAGCACGCCGGTGCACATGTGAGGTCACTAGCACCATGCCGGCCGGCGTATATAGGGAAGAGCTGTCCGTTACACTTCCCATACACACTGCCGGCACATAGCACGCCGGTGCACATGTGACATCACTAGCACCATGCCGGCCGGCGTATATAGGGAAGAGCTGTCCGTTACACTTCCCATACACTCTGCCGGCACATAGCACGCCGGTGCACATGTGACGTCACTAGCACCATGCCGGCCGGCGTATATAGGGAAGAGCTGTCCGTTACACTTCCCATACACTCTGCCAGCACATAGCACGCCGGTGCACATGTGAGGTCACTAGCACCATGCCGGCCGGCGTATATAGGGAAGAGCTGTCCGTTACACTTCCCATACACACTGCCGGCACATAGCACGCCGGTGCACATGTGACATCACTAGCACCATGCCGGCCGGCGTATATAGGGAAGAGCTGTCCGTTACACTTCCCATACACACTGCCGGTACATAGCACGCCGGTGCACATGTGACATCACTAGCACCATGCCGGCCGGCGTATATAGGAAAGAGTTGTCCGTTACACTTCCCATACACGCTGCCGGCACATAGCACGCCGGCACACATGTGACATCACTAGCACCATGCCGGCCGGCGTATATAGGGAAGAGCTGTCCGTTACTCTTCCCATACACGCTGCCGGCACATAGCACGCCGGTGCACATGTGACATCACTAGTACCATGCCGGCCGGCGTATATAGGGAAGAGCTGTCCGTTACACTTCCCATACACACTGCCGGCACATAGCACGCCGGTGCACATGTGACGTCACTAGCACCATGCCGGCCGGCGTACATAGGGAAGAGCTGTCCGTTACACTTCCCATACATGCTGCCGGCACATAGCACGCCGGTGCACATGTGACGTCACTAGCACCATGCTGGCCGGCGTATATAGGGAAGAGCTGTCCGTTACACTTCCCATACACTCTGCCGGCACATAGCACGCCGGTGCACATGACATCACGCACGTCACGTCGGTTGGCGTATATAGGGAAGAGCTGTCCGTTACACTTCCCATACACACTGCTGGCACATAGCACGCCGGTGCACAGGTGACGTCACTAGCACCATGCCGGCCGGCGTATATAGGGAAGAGCTGTCCGTTACACTTCCCATACACGCTGCCGGCACATAGCACGCCGGTGCACATGTGACATCACTAGCACCATGCCGGCCGGCGTATATAGGGAAGAGCTGTCCGTTACACTTCCCATACACGCTGCCGGCACATAGCACGCCGGTGCACATGTGACATCACTAGCACCATGCCGGCCGGTGTATATAGGGAAGAGCTGTCCTTTTACACTTCCCATACACACTGCCGGTACATAGCACGCCGGTGCACATGTGACGTCACTAGCACCATGCCGGCAGCGTGTATATAGGGAAGAGCTGTCCGTTACACTTCCCATACACGCTGCCAGCACATAGCACGCTGGTGCACGTGTGACGTCACTAGTGCCATGGGGGCCGGCGTATATAGGGAAGAGTGGTGGATTTGAAGACGGACACAGGACAGGTAATGTAAATTTAAAAAAAATACATAGGGGATCAGAGGCAATTGCGGTGGGCTTGGCCCGAGAGATTTCATGCTGAAATTGATCGGGGATTGGCCTGCAGTGTATGAGCAGCTGACAGATCTCTCTCTCTCATCAGAGAGAGATTTGTCTTCTGGTCAAATCTGCCCATCATTGCCTGATGTATGGACACCTTTCCTGAAGGGGGTCGTAAGAACCAGAAGCTCTATGAAGAAGGAAGGCTCTGTATCCCATGGAGCGTTACCGATCCCCTCTCTCTGTGAGCACCGTCCCTCTGTGCCCCCCCTTCCCCCCACACACTGTCCCCCGTTCAAAGTTTGCACCATCGGGACTTCTCGGAAGCCTTCAGAAACACTCATGTCCCAGAGTTCTTTCCCAAAACAGGCGGATCGACACGGTGTATGCGCGTGCGTGTGCAGTATGGATCCGCTCATCTTCGGTGGACATGACTACTTCCAAAGTTTGCCTGTGGAAGACGCAAGACTTATTCCACCTGCGGGTTGAATGATTTCACTGCGAGACAGCGGGGGAACAACGACACGATCCTGCTGATCCTCTGCCTCTAATACGTTTAGCCACAGCCCCTGAACAAGCATGCAGCAGATCAGGTGCTCTGACTGAAGTGTGGCTGGATTAGCTGCATGTTTGTTTCACGTGTGTGATTCAGACTCCACTGAAGGCAGATAGATCAGCAGGACTGCCGGGCAACTGGTATTGTTTATAAGGGAATACACATGGCAGCCACCATATCCTTCTCACTTGTCCTTTAAGTATAATGTCTTCTTAAAGAAAACCTGTAACAACAAAAAGTTTCCCTGGGGGGTACTCGCCTGGGGAGGGGGAAGCCTCCGGATCCTATTGAGGCTTCCCCCGTCCTCCTCGGTCCCACGGCGGTGGCGTAAATCCTCCCGGAGCGGCGGCGATGTAAATATTTACCTTCCCGGCTCCAGGGCAGGCGCAGTATCGGCTCTCTGCTCTGAGATAGGCGGAAATAGCCGATCGCTGTCGGGCCGCTCTACTGCGCAGGTGCAAGTCTCCTGCATCTGTACCTGCATAGTAGAGAGGTCCTGATAGAGATCGGCTATTTCCGCCTATCTCAGTGCTGAGAGCCGCAACAGCGCCCCCGCTGGAGCCAGGGAAGGTAAATATATCACACCTTGTCAGGCTTGTCGGGGGAGGATTCCGGGAGACTTCGGGGGAGCCAGCGCTGTACTGCCTGCAGCTCCAGGGGAGGGGGAAGCCTCATTGGGACCCTGAAACGTCCCCCTACCAAGGTGAGTACCCCCTAGGGCAGGGGTCTCAAACTCAATTTACCTGGGGGGCCGCAGGAGGCAAAGTCAGGATGAGGCTGGGCCGCATAAGGAATTTCACAATCGCGGCGCATCGCCGCCTCTGCCCGCCCCTATCACTCTTCCTTCACAGAGAGGGGCGGGGAGAGGCAGCGATTGACGTCAGGAGGGGCAGAGCTGAAGCTGAAAGCTCTGTCTTTCCAGGAAATGCCGGCGGATTGCCCCCCGGGCGATTTGGGGGCTCTGCAGCACTCGTTTAGCGGCGGGGATGCGGCGGATTACTTGGGAGTACTAAAGCGAACTATAAGGAAGCTTTTGCCGGCGAGGGCCACAAAATATTGTATCGAGGGTCACAAATGGCCCGCGGGCCGCGAGTTTGAGACCCCTGCTCTAGGGGAACTTTTTTGTTACAGGTTCTCTTGAATGAAGGAATGTTGCCCCACATATCTGGGTCACACTGCTAGCGCTCAGTCAGCAGCTCTGCAGGCGTTTCCCATCCACTCCTTCTCTTGCACCCGGGTTCTGAGAAACTCTTCATTTACTGTTCACAAGTCTGTGCCAAGGACTTAGTGTATTATTGTCACTTCCCCAAGCTAGACATTGAGTGATCATCAGCAATAATGCCACATGGAAGTCCTCTGAGCTATCCTTGCTAATCACCCTCTCATCCATCAGTGTTTGTTCAAAACCTAAATAAGACAACTAACCTGAGAGTGATATGGAAGCTGCCATAATGATTTCCTTTTAAACAATACCAGTTGCCGGGCAGCCCTGCTAATCTTCTGCCTCTAATACTTTTAGACATAGCCCCAAAACAAGCATACAGATCATACGTTTGACTGAATTTGCCACATGCTGGTTTCAGGTGTGATTCAGACACTACTGATGCATGAAACATTAGCTGGACAGCCAGGCAACTGGTATAGATTAACCCCCTTGCCGGTTATCCCGAGCTCAGCTCGGGGTAACCTGCGCAGGAGGATTTCTCAGGCCCCGCTGGGCCGATTTCTGTCAAATAAAAAGCAGCACACGCAGCCGGCACTTTGCCAGCCGCGTGTGCTACCTGATCGCCGCCGCAGCGCGGCGATCCGCCGCGTGCAGCGGCGAAAGAGGGTCCCCCCAGCCGCCCGAGCCCAGCGCAGCCGGAACAAACAGTTCCGGCCAGCGCTAAGGGCTGGATCGGAGGCGGCAGACGTCGGCTGACGTCCATGACGTCACTCCGCTCGTCGCCATGGCGACGAGGAAAGCGAAACAAGGAAGGCCGCTCATTGCGGCCTTTCTTGTTACTTTTGATCGGAAAGTGCGGATCCGGAGCGCCCTCTAGTGGGCTTTCATGCAGCCAACTTTCAGTTGGCTGCATGAAATAGTTTTTTTTTAATTTAAAAAAAACCCTCCCGCAGCCTCCCTGGCGATTTTAATAGAACGCCAGGGAGGTTAAAAAGGAATAAATATGGCAGCCTCCATACTCCATATAGGGTATACAAACTAAGCTTTTTAAAGGACTCCTCAACTGAGAGGGATATGTAGACCACCATATTTATTTCCTTTTAAACAATGCCAGTTGCCTGGCATCCTCCTGAACTTCCTGGCTACAGAACTGTCTGAACCGCACACCTGAAACAAGCATGCGGCAAATCTTGTTAGATTTGAGAGAGACGTCTAATTTGCATGCTTATTTAGGGGCTATGGCTAACAGTATCAGAGGCCGAGGATCAGCAGGGCTGCCAGGCAATCTGCATTGTTTAAAGGGAAATAACTAGCATCCCTCAGTAATTTATTTAAAGTCCCCGCCTTAAAGTTTGCACTATCGGGACTTCTCGAAAGGCTTCAGAAACACTCATGTCCCCAAGTTCTTTCCCGAAACAGGCGGATCGACACGGTGTATGCGCAGTACGTATGCGTGTGCAGTACGGATCCGCTCATCAGGGGACACATCGGGGACACGACTACTTCCGAAGTCTGGCTGAGGAAGACGCAAGACTTATTCCACCTGCCTGTATAATTTCATTGCGAGACAGCGGGGGAACAACGACACGATCCTGCTGATCCTCTGCCTCTAATACATTTAGCCATAGCCCCTGAACAAGCATGCAGCAGATCAGGTGTGGAGTTGGTACAAAAATCCACCGACTCTGACTCCTCAGTTTAGGATTCTTCTGACTCCTCTAATTTGCATATTACAATTTTGTTGATTGAAAGTATGTAACATGAAATGCATCTCTTAAGGTGCCAACGCTTAGGAATTTTAAAATACAACTGAGGTGAGAAGGATATGTAGACTGCCATATTTATTCCCGTTTAAACAATACCAGTTACCTGGCTAGCCGGCTGATCTTCTGCCTCTAATAGACTAAAACTAGTCCATGGTAAGAGTACTTGTAGAAAACAGGAACAAAGAACATCTATCAGGCCCTAGGCAATGTAACTGTGGGTACATGTAGTAATAATAATAATAATAATAATACCTTTTTTTGTATAGCGCTTTTCTCCTGTCGGACTCAAAGCGCTTGCGAGGCAGCCACTAGAGCGCACTCAGTAGGCAGTAGCAGTGTTAGGGAGTCTTGCCCAAAGAACTCCTTACTGAATTACTGGCTTACTGAACTGGCAGAGCCGAGATTCGAACCCAGGTCTCCCATGTCAGAGGCAGAGCCCTTAACCAGTACACCATCCAGCCACTGCAGGTACTCTGCAGGAGAATGAGGGAATTCTTCCTCTATTACACATCTGAACATGGATCAGGCCCTAGGCAATGTAAGTGTGGGTACATGTAAGAGTGATGTGCAGATACTCTGCAGGGGAATGAGGAGATTCTTCCTCAATTACACATTCTTCATGCACAATCTGAACATCTATCAGGCCCTAGGCAATGTAACTGTGGGTACATGTAAGAGTGATGTGCAGGTACTCTGCAGGGGAATGAGGAGATTCTTCCTCCATTACACATTCTTCATGCACAATCTGAACATCTGTCAGGCCCTAGGCAATGTGACTGTGGGTACATGTAAGAGTGATGTGCAGGTATTCTGCAAGAGAATGAGGGGATTCTTCCTCTATTACACATTCTTCATGCACAATCTGAACATCTGTCAGGCCCTAGGCAATGTAACTGTGGGTACATGTAAGAGTGATGTGCAGGTATTCTGCAGGAGAATGAGGGGATTCTTCCTCTATTACACATTCTTCATGCACAATCTGAACATCTGTCAGGCCCTAGACAATGTGACTGTGGATACATGTAAGAGTGATGTGCAGGTATTCTGCAGGAGAATGAGGGGATTCTTCCTCTATTACACATTCTTCATGCACAATCTGAACATGGATCAGTCCCTAGGCAATGTAACTGTGGGTACATGTAAGAGTGATGTGCAGATACTCTGCAGGAGAATGAGGGGGTTCTTCCTCTATTACACATTCTTCATGCACAATCTGAACATGGATCAGGCCCTAGGCAATTTGACTGTGGGTACATGTAAGAGTGATGTGCAGGTACTCTGCAGGAGAATGAGGGGGGATTCTTCCTCTATTACACATTCTTCATGTACAATCTGAACCAGGTTTATGGGTGATAGACAACACCTCTGTGTTCAATGTGCACAACATTCTCAGTGAATTCCCTGCAGCTCTGTGGGGAGTGCATATGTAGAGTATAGTACTACTGTGTAACAAAGTAAACCTGAGACAGATGAAAGTTTTATATGTACCTGGGGCTTCCTCCAGCCCCCTTCAGACTAATGAGTCCCTCGCTGTCCTCCTCCGCCACCTGGATCTTCTGCTATGAGTCCAGGTACTTGAGCCCGTAGGGTGTAGTGCGCATGCACACACTCTGCCGCCGGGAGCGTACTACACCTGCGCAGCACTATTGGGCAGGTGCAGAACGCTCCTGGCTGTGGAAGCTGCATGCAGCTGGACTGCGCTGACTGGCTGAATTACTAGGACTCATAGCAGAAGATCCAGGTGGCGGAGGACGACAGCGAGGGACTGATTAGCCTGAAGGGGGCTGGAGGAAGCCCCAGGCATGTATAAAACTTTTCTTTTCATCCGTCTCAAGTACCCTTTAATTCGTAGTCGCCAACCCAAATTTTAACCTCTTGCCGACCGCGTCACGCCGATGAGCATGGCCGTGGCGGCAGCCCCAGCTATTGCCGCTCGGGAGACTGTTAGACGGCGTGATCGCCGTCTATTTACATGGTGCAGCGCTGCGATCAGCAGCAGCGCTGCACTGGGGACAACCGTGTGACATGGCTGTCCCCCTGGGGGACAAGAGAGCGATTGGCTCTCATAGGGTGAAGCCTATGAGAGCTGATCGCCATGATTGGCTGGCTGGGGGGGGGGGGAGGAGGGAGGGAGGGAAGGGGTTTAAAGAAACAGCTTTTTTTTGTTCAAAGACACAAAACTATTTATTAAAAAAAAATGAACATTGGGGGAGCGATCAGACCCCACCAACAGAGAGTTCTGTTAGTGGGGAGAAAAGGGGGGGGATCACTTGTGTGCTGAGTTGTGCGGCCCTGCAGCTTGGCCTTAAAGCTGCAGTGGCCATTTTTTACTAAAAATGGCCTGGTCACTAGGGGGGTTTAGCCCTGCAGTCCTCCAGAGGTTAACATATGAAATTATTTGATTTCATCAGCAAAGGGAGTGCATACATTTGCATAAATCAGCATCAATGCAGAATTATTTCCATCTCGTTGACCATCTCTATTAGTGACACAGCTACACATCAGGCTTTATTCTTACAGCATAGATGTTATTTAGTATATATAAGAGATTCCTGTGTACACATCATATATACAGTCACAATCAGATATGTATATCTGACCTTAAAAATACGGGGACTGCTTTATTGAAGCAGCACAAGTAACTAATTTTTGATTTGTTTATTTCATTTTTGTGGACTAAGCACATCTGTTACTGTATGTATAAATTATTTATTATGATGACTATTATCTGAGAAATAGAACATTTTATTCTATTTTCTATTTTAATTACAGTTTAAATTCATTAGGAGTCGGTGCATTTTCTCCCGACTCCAGGTACCCAAAAATTGCCCTGACTCCACAGCCCTGGGGAATACACATGGGAGCCACCATATCCTTCTCACTTCAGGTGTCCTTTAAGTATAATGTCTTCTTAAAGGGAACCTTAACTGAGAGGGATATAAATGTTTCCTTTTAACCTTTTCGGGACCGCCTCTATTAGATTCTACGCCGCACTTGTGGCTGTTCTAGCCTGATGCGGTGTAGAATCTACGCCGGCCCGCAATTTCCGCTCCCGACGCGATCGTGCGCACCCGGAGGGGGAGATTAAGCTGTCATATGACAGCCGACATCTCCCCCGAGTGATCAGCAGCCATCGCGTATGGCTGCTGATCACACGATCACTACGATCGCCGTCGGATCGTAGTGATCTGTTTGACAGCTGCGGCGGCAGGGGGGGAAAGAAGAGGATCCACTCACCTCCCTGCCGTTCCAGCGACGATCGGCACCCCCCTCCGCTCTGGCCGGCATCTCCGCTTCATCTGACGTCAGCGCCGGGTCCCGGCTTGATGACGTCATCAAGCCGCGACCCGGAACTGATCGTCAGACAGAACGGAGATGCCGGCTGGAGAAGAGGGTCCCGTGCGGCTCATCGCTGGAGCCTGGAAGGTAAGTGAAGGCTGCTGGCAGAAGGGGGGGCACAGGCCACTATGGGGGGACACAAATCCAGCCAGCCACACACGGGATCCGGCCGCCTGACCCCCCCCCAAACGCGCGCACCCCCTTCCCGCGCAAAATGCCTGGTCCTTAAGGGGGGGTAGGTGGCCGGTCCCGAAAAGGTTAAACAATACCAGTTGCCTGGCAGTCCTGCTGATCTATTTGCTGCAGTAGTGGCTGAATCACACACCTGAAACAAGCATGCAGCTAATCCAGTCTGACTCCAGTCAGAGCACCTGATCTGCATGCTTGTTCAGGGGCTGTGGCTGAAAGCATTAGACACACAGGATCAGCAGGAGAGTCAGGCGACTGGTATTATTTTAAAAGGAAAAATCCACATCCTTCTCGGTTTAGGTTCCCTTTAATGAAGGAATGTTGCTCCACATATCTGGGTCACACTGCTAGCGTTCAGTCAGCAGCTCTGCAGGCGTTTCCCTTCTACTCCTTCTCTTGCACCCAAGTTCTGAGAAACTCTTCATTTACTGTTCATAAGTCTGTGCCAAGAACTTAGTGTATTATTGTCATTTTCCCAAGCTAGACATTGAGTGATTATCAGCAATAATGCCACATGGAAGTCCTCTGAGCTATCCTCGCTAATCACCCTCTCATCCATCAGTGTTTTTTCATATCCCTGAAAATCTAATTTAAAAGACAACTAACCTGAGAGGGCTGCCATAATGGTTTCCTTTTAACTACTTTCGCCTCCTGGATGTACTAGCTACGTCCAGCATGCCATGTGCGCGTCCGCGCGCTCCCGTGGCCGATCGTGCACGCGCGCTCCCGGCCGCAGTTCGTTAGCCCAGGATTCAATGAATCGGGCTATGATGCCCGATCACTGATTCCTCTCTCCTGCAGAAAAAGCGACAGCTTCTCTCGGAAGCTTCGCTTTTTCTGGCTATTGCGTCCCCATGCTTCCCTTTAAGCGTATATGTTACGCTTAGAGTGACGTCATGTAAACAAACTCATGGCTGTCATCTTGTGGCCAAAAAGTAAAACTACAACTACATGTAAAAAAAAAAAAAAAAACACATTTACAGAAAAAAATTACTGTTTACATCCCACCCTCCCAAAAATACCCAAATAAAATGTTTAATATAAAAAAAAACATTACAATAAAAAAAAAAAAACATGTAAATATTTACCTAAGGGTTTAAACTTTTTAAATATCAACGTAAAGATGAAATATTTCCAATTTTTTTTTTTAATTTTAAACTTGTAAATAGTGATGGATGCAAAACGGAAAAAATGCACCTTTATTTCCAAATAAAATATTGTCGCCATACATTGTGATAGGGACATAATTTAAATGGTGAAATAACTGGGACAAATGGGCAAATACAATACGTGGGTTTTAATTATGGAGGCATGTATTATTTTAAAACTATAATGGCTGAAAACTGAGAGATAATGAATTTTTTCAGTTTTTTTCTTATTCTTCCTGTTAAAATGCATTTACAGTAAAGTGGCTCTTAGCAAAATGTACCCCCCAAAGAAAGCCTAATTGGTGGCGGAAAAAACAAGATATAGATCAGTTCATTGTGATAAGTAGTGATAAAGTTATAGGCTAATGAATGGGAGGTGAACATTGCTCGGATGCATAAAGTGAAAATGACTGAGGGCTGACGTGGTTAAGCAATACCAGTTGCCGGGCAGCCCTGCTAATCTTCTGCCTCTAATACTTTTAGACATAGCCCCAAAACAAGCATACATATCATACGTATCATTTGCCACATGCTGGTTTCAGGTGTGATTCAGACACTACTGATGCATGAAATATTAGCAGGACAGCCAGGCAATCAGAAATCAGAATCACTTTATTTCGCTAAGTACAGCAGAGCTATACTTGGAATTGGTTGTGGTACACATGGCATAGACATAGTGTAGGAGGACAGATGCGCAACACATACAGTTAACAATGATACAAGTAAAGAAATGCAGTAGTGATATAGACATGGCCTTCACGTGAAACAGTCCCGAGGCAACAGTTAGTCCAATAGAGCTACTTCTGATAGTGAATGGGTAGTGATGATACAGTGGTGATAAAAACAATGACAGTGAACCGGACCGTGGGCAGTGGGGACCAGGCAGGCAAACGGGCGAGAGCTGGCTGACCGACCCCGCCAGGGCAAGCTAGTGGGCGGGCCTTGACGGGGGAAGGTTGGAGTTAAGCAGCCGAACCGCTTGGGGGAAGAAGTTTTCCCGCCTGGTGGTTTTGAATGGTAAGGTCCTATAGCGGCGGCCCAGCGGGAGGAGTTTGAAGTAGCGACTGCCTGGGTGGGAGGGGTCTCGTTTGATCATGGTGGCTCTCTTTATCATCCTAGCGAAGTGGAGGAGATCAAGGGGTGGAAAAGGAGACCCGATGATCTTCTCTGCGTCCGTTATGACTCTCTGCAGTTTGTGCTTGTCCCTGGCCGTTGCACTTGCGTACCAGACAATGACTGAGGAGCAGAGGATGGATTCTATGGTGGCAGCAACTGGTATAGTTTAAAAAGGAATAAATATGGCAGCTCCTCCATATAGGGTATACAAATTAAGCTTTTTAAAGGACTCCTCAACTGAGAGTGATATGGTGGCTGCCATATTTATTTCTTTTTAAACAATGCCAGTTGCCTGGCATCCTCCTGAACTTCCTGGCTACAGAACTGTCTGAACTGCACACCTGAAACAAGCATGCGGCAAAGCTTGTTAGATTTTTGAAAGAGACACCTAATTTGCATGCTTGTTCAGGGGCTGTGGCTACCAGTATTAGAGGCCGAGGATCAGCAGGACTGCCAGGCAATCTGTATTGTTTAAAAGGAAATAACTATCATCCCTCAGTGGTTCAGGTGTCCTACTTGACAACTGGACCAGAGCAATTTTTATCTGCCAGCGCTCCTCTTTCTTTCGCCAATAACTTAATCACTATTAATCACAACAAAGTGATCTATATCTTGTTTGCCTCGCCACCAATTATGCTTTCTTTGGGAGGTACAGTATGCTAAGAATTATTTTATCCTAAACGCATTTTAATTGGAATAATAAGAATTTTTTTTAAAAAAATGCATTATTTCTCAGTTTCTGGCCATTATGGTGTTAAAATAAAACGTTCTACTGTGGATAAAAGCCACACATTTTATTTACTCAATTGCCCCGGTTATTGCAACATTTAAAAAATTTCCCTAGTACAATGTATGGCGCCAATATTTTATTTGGAAAAAATCAAGGTGCATTTTTTCAGTTTTGCGTCCATCACTAATTACAAGCCCGTAAATGAATAGTAATATACCCGCTTGACATAAATATTAAAAAAAGTTCAGTCCATAACGTAACTACTTATATATATTTTTTTTTTATGTACATTTTTTTTTCCTATACAAAACAAAAAAGTTTGGGTACTGTGGGAGGGAAATAGTTAATTATAAAACTCAGTGTGGGCATTTTTATCAAATAAAAATGAATTTTGGTGTAATTTACAATTTGGCCACAAGTTGTCCTCAGTCATCATTTCCGATTCACATACGTAAGCAGGTGAATTGAAAGTAATGCGTGGCACTTAAAGAGACTCCGTAACAAAAATTGCATCCTGTTTTTTATCATCCTACAAGTTCCAAAAGCTATTCTAATGTGTTCTGGCTTACTGCAGCACTTTATACTATCACAGTCTCTGTAATAAATCAATGTATCTTTCCCCTGTCAGACTTGTCGGCCTGTGTCTGGGAGGCTGCCAAGTTCTTCAGTGTTGTGGTCATGCTATGAACTCCCCCTTCCAGGCCCCTCTATGCACACTGCCTGTGTATTATTTAGATTAGAGCAGCTTCTCTCTTCTCTCTTATCTTTTACAAGCTGGATAAATCGTCCTCTGAGCTGGCTGGGCTTTCACCTACTGAGGAATTACAGACAAAGGCAAAGCTGTTTGCAGGAAGAAACGAGCAGCCTGAAACTTCAGTGCATGAGAACTGCAGGGGGAAAGAAACACACAAATGATCTCTTGAGATTCAAAAGGAAGGGTGTATACAGCCTGCTTGTGTATGGTTGTATTTTCTATGTGTGGACATGCTGTACATCAACCTACTTCCTGTTTTGGTGGCCATTTTGTTTGTTTACAAACAAACTTTTTAAAACTGGTTTTAACCACTTTTAATGCGGCGAGGAGCGGCGAAATTGTGACAGAGGGTAATAGGAGATGTCCCCTAACGCACTGGTATGTTTACTTTTGTGCGATTTTAACAATACAGATTCTCTTTAAAGTGAACCAGAGATGAAGCACCCTCATGTATTTTACCATATATATCAGTGGGAACATTAGAGAAAACACCTACCCTGCTCTCTGTTTCATTCTTCACTGTTCAGCTTTCTTCTTATCAACCCAGATAAAATCCCCCACTGAGCATTCAGTCTGGCTTTGCTATAATGACTCAGCTATAATGATTCCTGAGCAGAGCCACAAGGGGTCAGGCTTGGGCTTGAAAAGACACCAGAGAACACAGACTCAGCTATAAATATTCCTGAGCAAAGCCAGACTGAGTGCTCAGTCAGGGATTTTATCAGGGCTGATAAGAAGCAGGCTGAGCAGTTAATTGATGAAACAGAGAGCAGGGTAGGTGGCGAAGAGCCTCCCCGATCCACACTACAGGCTGTCTCCTGTGCATGGATCGGGGGGGGAGGCCCTAGAGCTGCGCAGCCGCACTCGCGTCTAGGCAGACTGTGCAGCCGCGCCAAGCCCAGACGGCCATTTTTTAGGGGGCATGAGAGCCCTACCTGGGCTGTGGGGTCGGGAGCCGGCCCGGGGGGAGTTGAAAGGGATACTGTAGGGGGGTCAGGGGAAAATGAGTTGAAGTTACCCAGGGCTTCTAATTGTCCCCCACAGACATCCTGTGCCTGTGCAGCCACTCCCCAATGTTCTGGCCCCGCCTCTGGTTCACTTCTGGAATTTCAGACTTTAAAGTCAGAAAACCACTCCGCCTGCGTTGCCGTGTCCTCACTCCCGCTGATGTCACCAGGACTGTACTGCGCAGGCCCAGTATGGTCTGTGCCTGCGCCGTGCGCTCCTGGTGACATCAGAGGATGCGAGGACACGGCAACGCAGGCATAGTGATTTTTCAGACTTTAAAGTCTGAAATTCCAGAAGTGAACCGAAGGCGGGGCCAGAACATTGGGGAGTGGCTGCACAGGCACAGGATGTCTGTGGGGGACCATTAGAAGCCCCGGGTAACTTCAACTCATTTTCCCCCGACCCCCCCCCCCCCCCCCTACAGGCTGCTTCCTGTCAATTCACGGCGGGGGGCTCCGTGAATAGCCTGCAGGCCGCCGATCGCGGCTCGCAGGCTAAATGTAAACAGAAGCGGAAATAATCCGCTTTGTTTACATTGTACGGCGCTCGGCGATCCCCGGCCAATCAGCGGCCGGGGATCGCCGCCATGTGACAGGGGACATCCTGTCACTGGCTGCACAGGACGGATAGCGTCCTGTGCAGCCCAGATTGCCAGGGGGGACAGGGATGAGAGGGAGGGGGGGAATTTCGCCGCGGAGGGGGGCTTTGAGGTGCCCCCCCGCAACACCCAGGCAGGCAGGAGCGATCAGACCCCCCCAGCACATCATCCCCCTAGTGGGAAAAAAAGGGGGGCGATCTGGTCGCTCTGCCTGCACCCTGATCTGTGCTGGGGGCTGCACAGCCCACCCAGCACAGATCAGCTAAAACAGCGCTGGTCCTTAAGGGGGGGTAAAGGGTGGGTCCTCAAGTGGTTAAGCAGCGGGGACCCGGCGGAACTGCACGGAGGGGGCGGAACTGCACGGAGGGGGCGGAACTTTTTTTTTTTTAATTTCGCCTCGTAAGTCCTTTAACAAGAAAGATACAATGACGCAGGCATCTCATAGACACCGGTGTTCATTGAATCGAGGGCTTAGATTAATGTGTTCCCATTCATTAATCTCCTCGCTAACCTGCGGTATGAGCGAGCGGCGGACGCACGCCGCTGCAGACTTGTATTCAAGGCCCTGGTGCATCCTGTGAAGTTTGCAGGGCCGTGAATATACTGCACGGTGTGCAGTAAGTAGTTGAAGGCACACCCCCCCCCCCCCCAAAAAAAAACAGTTTATTTAAAGGACAACTGTAGAAAAAGGGCAATGGAGGCTGACCTATTTCATTTTAAGTAATACCAGTTACCTGGCTGTCCTGCTGATCCTCTGCCTCTAATACTTTTAACCATAGCCCCTGAACAAACATGCAGCAGATCAGGTGTTTCTGACAATACTGTTAGATCTGACAAGATTAGCTGCATGCTTGTTTCTGGTGAGATTCAGACACTACTGCAGCCAAATAGATAGCAGGGCTGCCAGGCAACATGTATTGTTTAAAAGGTACTGTTTTCCTGCACATTGATTGTTACATACGCTCACCTAAAGGATTATTAGGAACACTATACTAATACGGTGTGTGACCCCCTTTCGCCTTTGGAACTGCCTTAATTCTACGTGGCATTGATTCAGTAAGGTGCTGAAAGCATTCTTTAGAACTGTTGGCCCATATTGATAGGATAACATCTTGCAGTTGATGGAGATTTGTGGGATGCACATCCAGGGCACGAAGCTCCCGTTCCATCACATCCCAAAGATGCTCTATTGGGTGGAGATCTGGTGACTGTGGGGGCCATTTTAGTGCAGTGAACTCATTGTCATGTTCAAGAAACCAATTTAAAATGATTGGAGCTTTGTGACATGGTGCATTATCCTGCTGGAAGAACCATCAGAGGATGGGGACATGGTGGTCATGGAGGGATGGACATGGTCAGAAACAATGCTCAGGTAGCCCGTGGCATTTAAACGATGCCCAATTGGCACTAAGGGGCCTAAAGTGTGCCAAGAAAACATCCCCCACACCATTACACCACCACCAGCCTGCACAGTGGTAACAAGGCATGATGGATCCATGTTCTCATTCTGTTTACGCCAAATTCTGACTCTATCGAGACTCATCAGTCCAGGCAACATTTTTCCAGTCTTCAACTGTCCAATTTTGGTGAGCTTGTGCAAATTGTAGCCTCTTTTTCCTATCTGTAGTTGAGATGAGTGGTACCCGGTGGGGTCTTCTGCTTCTTCTGCTGTTGTAGCCCATCCGCCTCAAGGTTGTGTGTGTTGTGGCTTCACAAATGCTTTGCTGCATACCTCGGTTGTAATGAGTGGTTATTTCAGTCAACGTTGCTCTTCTATCAGCTTGAATCAGTCGGCCCAGTCTCCTCTGACCTCTAGCATCAACAAGGCATTTTCCCCCACAGGACTGCCGCATACTGGATGTTTTTCCCTTTTCACACCATTCTTTGTAAACCCTAGAGATGGTTGTGCATGAGAATCCCAGTAACTGAGCAGATTGTGATATACTCAGACTGGCCTGTCTGGCACCAACAACCATGCCAAGCTCAAAATTGCTTAAATCACTTTTCTTTCCCATTCTGATATTCAGGCTTCTTTTCCACGGACTGTTTCTAGGCAGTGAAATGCCTCTCAAACTCTCACAACTGCTCACTGCTGCCTGGAAACTGCTTGCTGAGCACACAGCTCAACAGTTCGTGGACGAGAGGCCTCAGTTTGGAGTTCAGGAGATTGTCTTGACCAGGACCACACCCCTAAATGCATTGAAGCAACTGTCATGTGATTGGTTGATTAGATAACTGCATTAATGAGAAATGGAACAGGTGTTCCTAATAATCCTTTAGGTGAGTGTATATTCCCCTGGGGATCTTGTGGCAGGATGAGGGAGGCTTTAGTAAATAAGCCCCATTTGTGTCTGTGGCAGAGAACATTTTTGTTGTGAATTTTACATGGTTTGAGTGTGAACAGATTGCAAGCACTAGACTTTTAACACCAGCCATCCTGGAGCACTGTCTGCAGGCTTCATTGTAGTGACTTCCCGCCAAGGAATCATCTCTAATATGGGTTCAGGAAAGTCCGGATTAGTGAACATAAGAAAGTGAATTTCAAGATCTCTGTAATAAGCTTGTGATATGTAAACCTCCACTAGATGGCGATCTCATGATGCTTCTGTGGGATTTCTAGTCACTAGGTATTCATAGGTACAGTGGAGGAAATAATTATTTGACCCCTCACTGATTTTGTAAGTTTGTCCAATGACAAAGAAATGAAAAGTCTCAGAACAGTATCATTTCAATGGTAGGTTTATTTTAACAGTGGCAGATAGCACAGCAAAAGGAAAATCGAAAAAATAACCTTAAATAAAAGATAGCAACTGAGTTGCATTTCATTGAGTGAAATAAGTTTTTGAACCCTCCAACAATAAAAGACTTAATACTTAGTGGAAAAACCCTTGTTTGCAAGCACAGAGGTCAAACGTTTCTTGTAATTGATGACCAAGTTTGCACACATTTTAGGAGGAATGTTGGTCCACTCCTCTTTGCAGATCATCTCTAAATCCCTAAGGTTTCGAGGCTGTCTCTGTGCAACTCTGAGCTTGAGCTCCCTCCATAGGTTTTCTATTGGATTAAGGTCCGGAGACTGACTAGGCCACTCCATGACCTTAATGTGCTTCTTCTTGAGCCACTCCTTTGTTGCCTTTGCTGTATGTTTTGGGTCATTGTCGTGCTGGAACACCCGTCCACGACCCATTTTCAGTTTCCTGGCAGAGGGAAGGAGGTTGTCGTTCAGGATTTCACGATATATGGCTCTGTCCATTTTCCCGTTAATGCGATTAAGTTGTCCTGTGCCCTTAGCAGAAAAACACCCCCAAAGCAAAATGTTTCCACCCCTATGCTTGACGGTGGGGACGGTGTTTTGGGGGTCATAGGCAGCATTTTTCTTCCTCCAAACACAGCGAGTTGAGTTAATGCCAAAGAGCTCTATTTTGGTCTCATCAGACCACAGAACCTTCTCCCAGTCACTCACAGAATCATTTAGGTGTTCATTGGCAAACTTCAGACGGGCCTGCACATGTGCCTTCTTGAGCAAGGGGACCTTGCGAGCCCTGCAGGATTTTAATCCATTGCGGTGTAATGTGTTTCCAATGGTTTTCTTGGTGACTGTGGTCCCTGCTAATTTGAGGTCATTCACTAACTCCTCCCGTGTAGTTCCAGGATGCTTTTTCACCTTTCTCAGAACCATTGACACCCCACGAGGTGAGATCTTGCGTGGAGCCCCAGAGCGAGGTCGATTGATGGTCATTTTGTGCTCCTTCCATTTTCGAACAATCGCACCAACAGTTGTCACCTTCTCTCCCAGCTTCTTGCTAATGGTTTTGTAGCCCATTCCAGCCTTGTGCAGGTCTACAATTTTGTCTCTGACATCCTTGGACAGCTCTTTGGTCTTTCCCATGTTGGAGAGTTTGGAGTCTGCTTGATTGATTGATTCTGTGGACAGGTGTCTTTTATACAGGTGACTAGCTAAGACAGGTGTCCTTAATGAGGGTGACTAATTGAGTAGAAGTGTCTAACCACTCTGTGGGAGCCAGAACTCTTAATGGTTGGTAGGGGTTCAAAAACTTATTTCACTCAATGAAATGCAAATCAGTTGCTATCTTTTATTTAAGGTTATTTTTTCGATTTTCCTTTTGATGTGCTATCTGCCACTGTTAAAATAAACCCACCATTGAAATGATACTGTTCTGAGACTTTTCATTTCTTTGTCATTGGACAAACTTACAAAATCAGTGAGGGGTCAAATAATTATTTCCTCCACTGTATATAAAATGGAACCATTCGGAACATTGAGCTTTACAAATTCCCTGCCCGTCTAATCTGTACAATTTTAAGGGGAAAAAAAAAGTTCCTGTAATTCTGTAGAAAAAGTGGATTACGCAGCACTTTTCTTTTTATTTACGGTACCCATTTATATCTGCCCCATAACAAATTGTGTTCTAATGGCTGTATCATGCTAAGCACTCCTGAAGTGAGAGGTATACGGAGGCTGCCATATTTATTTCCTTTTACACAATACCAGTTGCCTGGCTGCCCTGCTGATCCTCTGCCTCTAATACTTTTAGCCACAGCCCCTGAACAAGCATGCAGATCAGGCGCTCTGACTGAAGTATGACTGGATTAGCTGCATGCTTGTTTCTGGTGTGCATAGCTCCCAACTGTCCCTTTTTCGGAGGGACAGTCCCTTTTTGGGAGCCCTGTCCCTCTGGCCCTCTTTCACCCTCATTTGTCCCTCTTTCAGGACTTTGTCCCTCTTTCTATGTAAATATATATATTTCTATACTAAAAATGTGTTTGATTGACTCTAAACTTTATTCCCATACTTTAAATTGATATATTACTAATTTTAAAATGTTACTATGAAGGAAAAATGAACCAGGATAGGAAGCACCAGTGTGGTTTGAATTATAAAACAACATATGTTTCTTATGAAATCTTTATGGTATGCGTGACTAGAGGTGTGGCGAGGGTGTGGCAGGGGTGTGGTTTAAGTGGTCTCATCTCAAAAAGTTGGGAGGTATGGGTGTGTGATTGTAATGCGTAAGGGTAGGGGGTACTACCTGAGGCTTCCTCCAGCCCCAGGTGGGTGGGGTCCCTCACCGCCCTCTTCGCCCCCTCAGTTTTCCGGTAAATCCCTCTGGTAACCTGGCCAGTCATGCACTTCTGCACATGTGCGGCCTAGCTGAGCGCGCCCCCCCTCCCGTCTGCTCCCGCGCCCAGCAGTGTTCTGCGCCTGCCCCGTACTACTGCCCAGGCACAGTACACTCCCGGCTGCTGGGCCAGACTACCGAGAGGGATTTTGAGAGGGCGGTGAGGGATCCTGCGCACATCATGGGGCTGGAGGTATCCCCAGGTAAATATAAATACCTCTGTACCATCTATTTCAGGTTCTCTTTAAATTTGAAAAAATTCAAAAAAGGTATTTCACACCATATACGATTTTTTTTGTAACTTTTTTTTTTTACGAAGTTTCGATAATATCAAATAAGGGTGTGGCACCTCGAACTTCCTTGAAATATTCAATCAACCGGAAAATTGGATCTTTTTTGTGGAGAAAATTTTAGAAAATGGTTCCGTTTGTGACCACTTTTCTATTTTCACTGACGGGTTGTTGTTTCTTATAGACTGATTGGGAGCCGTGTGATCTTATGGAATTCTGAAGATTTGAACTCCCCATTCTGGAGACGACATTGAAGAGCTGAGAACTCTCTGGAGGAATCGGAGATCCCAGCCTCCATCACCCTCCCGTTGTCTTTCTGTGTTTGATAGCTTGCTTCTGATTGGTAGCTTTTGGCCGTACGCACATGTAATATATCATACAGTGTATTAGAGGAGACCAAATTATAGCCCGTCTATCTATATGTTTTGTAACACTAACCCTGATCTGATTAATGCCAGTTCTTCATGGGAATCAATTTATCGGCCTCCGATATTGATCTGTTCTTCTAAAGTGGACCCCCTTCCTACTTCCACCACCAATGGATGATCGATAATATGCAAATATTCCAGAGTTTTTGCAAATGTATGTAGGTATTTATGTACATGTATGCAACTTGAAAATGGGCCAATCGAGTCCCACCCAGGTTTAAATTGATTGGCCCGTTTTTTAAAGAGACTCTGTAACAAAATTTTCAGCCTTATTTCTTCTATCCTATAAGTTCCTATAGTTGTTCTAATGTGGTCTGTCTTACTGCAGCCTTTCCTAGTTGCACAGTGGCTGTATTATCTCTGTTATATGATCTAATCTTCTCTCCTCTGTCGGGCTCAGGCAGTCAGGCTGGAATGTGCTGTGCTGCTTGTGATTGGATAGAAGCTATACACACCCTCTCCAGGCCCCCTGCACACTCTGTATGACTCACACACTGAGCTACTCTCAGCCTATCACATGCCATGTTTTGTTTGTAAACACTGCCTAAAACTGGCAATTACAAGCCAGGATTGCAGCAGGGAGTGACAGAAACAGCACAGAGGGGCCCAGGAGAACATAATGAATAGAATGGTATGCTTTTTGTTGTAAGAATTTTAGAATACAGATTCTCTTTAAAACTGCATAAATTCAGAAATATTTGGGTATCATTGATCATCCCCAGTGGCCATACACTGGAGGATGTGGTCCAACAGATCCCTCTAAGATCATTATCTGATCCGAGGTGGATCTATATGTCTGAATCTCTCCACATACTGCATATCCAGAGAGAGAGGAGCAGACTGGGCCATAGTGGAAAGAGAGGCGTGGCCTCCTGTGACAGAGCCGCACCTGCCCAAGAGTCATGGAGATTCAGGCCACTCCCCCTCCCATAGTACTCTATTATACGGGACACTGAGGAGCAGACTGGGCCATAGTGGAAAGAGGCGTGGCCTCCTGTGACAGAGCCGCACCTGCCCAAGAGCCATGGAGATTCAGGCCACTCCCCCTCCCATAATACTCTATTATACGGGACACTGAGGAGCAGACTGGGCCATAGTGGAAAGAGGCGTGGCCTCCTGTGACAGAGCTGCACCTGTCCAAGATTCATGGAGATTCAGGCCACTCCCCCTCCCATAGTACTCTATTATACAGGACACTGGGGAGCAGACTGGGCCATAGTGGAAGGAGAGGCGTGGCCTCATGTGACAGAGCCCGCCTCCAGGTGGGAGGGAGTAGAGGAGGAAGAGCCCAACAGTCATCATGTGACCACCGTGACTGAAGACTTGAAATAGAGTATTTATGGGAGAAAGAGGGAAAGTGTTGGGAGTTCATATTAGTTGCAGCATTTTGGTGGTGGGGGGAGGGGTTCCATTTTCCCAGAGAGCCACTTTAGAATATTTGTCATTGAGATGATGATAATTCTGGCTTGCATGCAAATGAAATGCAGTTTAGAATTGGGACAATCAGATTTGACAGGACATTTATTTGATTGGTCAGGTCTGATGCTGCATACAATTTGCATGACATTTGCATGCAGGCTGGAGATGTAAACCTCTCATTGGCTACCTCTAGTCACCTGTACATCCAGTCATTTTCTATGGAAAGCTCAGATCAGTGTCAGCAGTAAACCAGCAGTAGTGACACCACTGTGGCTTAGGGTGCACACACACATCCAATTTTATTTGGCCAATTTTACCACCTCCACATAGTATAAGGGACAACAGATTATGAATTCTATAAACAAATTGTGCAGCTCTCCTACTACCTGGAGGTGATAAAATTGGCCAATTAAAATTGTGTGTGTGTGTGCCCTTACCCTGCAGTGCTGTCACATGATCCTGTACATCAGACAGGATCATGTGACACAACATCTGCCACAATCGGGCTAGGAAGTGACAGGGACACTTTTTAAGTGCCTCAATGCTCTCATGTTTTGATATCCCCATTAATGAAGTGTATATAATGAACATAAGATATACAGGTGCTTTGTAGTAAATAAACTAATAAAATGACCCAGATTGTTGTCGTTTGTCTGAACTTGTGGAATAATCTTCTCTGAGCTGCGCTCCAGCCATGTGCAGAGTGGGCGTCAGATGTAAACACAGGATATTCGAGGGCGGGATTCCTGAAAGGTCTCCCTCAGCCGCGCACAATACAGTATAATAATATGGTAGGACATCATGCTGGGTACGCAAATTCCCGTCCGACCGACAGGATCTGACAATTATTTCCTAAATGTCCGATCTGCTCCTGATTGGCAACGGGATCAATCAGGAGCAGTTTGGATTCAGATAATATTGAGGACAGCCGACATTGGTAATGAAGGGGAAAGTGAAGCATTCACAAAGCAGGGCACAGGGCTGCGCTCATACCTGGTTCTGTGCTCTGTTAAGTTCCCCAGAGCTGCTCCATACTCTGTATACATGCTGCTGCTCCATGCTCTGTACACATGCTGCTGCTCCATGCTCTGTACACACGCTGCTGCTCCATGCTCTGTACACACGCTGCTGCTCCATGCTCTGTACACACGCTGCTGCTCCATGCTCTGTACACACGCTGCTGCTCCATGCTCTGTACACACGCTGCTGCTCCATGCTCTGTACACACGCTGCTGCTCCATGCTCTGTACACGCGCTGCTGCTCCATGCTCTGTACACGCGCTGCTGCTCCATGCTCTGTACACGCGCTGCTGCTCCATGCTCCGTACACGCGCTGCTGCTCCATGCTCCGTACACGCGCTGCTGCTCCATGCTCCGTACACGCGCTGCTGCTCCATGCTCCGTACACGCGCCGCTGCTCCATGCTCCGTACACGCGCCGCTGCTCCATGCTCCGTACACGCGCCGCTGCTCCATGCTCCGTACACGCGCCGCTGCTCCATGCTCCGTACACGCGCCGCTGCTCCAGGCTCCGTACACGCGCCGCTGCTCCAGGCTCCGTACACGCGCCGCTGCTCCAGGCTCTGTACACGCGCCGCTGCTCCAGGCTCTGTACACGCGCCGATGCTCCATGCTCCGTACACGCGCCGATGCTCCATGCTCCGTACACGCGCCGATGCTCCATGCTCCGTACACGCGCCGCTGCTCCATGCCCTGTACACGCGCCGCTGCTCCATGCCCTGTACACGCGCCGCTGCTCCATGCCCTGTACACGCGCCGCTGCTCCATGCCCTGTACACGCGCCGCTGCTCCATGCTCTGTACACGCGCCGCTGCTCCATGCTCTGTACACGCGCCGCTGCTCCATGCTCTGTACACACGCCGATGCTCCATGCCCTGTACACACGCCGCTGCTCCATGCCCTGTACACACGCCGCTGCTCCATGCCCTGTACACACGCCGCTGCTCCATGCCCTGTACACACGCCGCTGCTCCATGCTCTGTACACAAGCCGCTGCTCCATGCTCTGCACACACGCCGCTGCTCCATGCTCTGCACACACGCCGCTGCTCCATGCTCTGCACACACGCCGCTGCGCCATGCTCTGCACACACGCCGCTGCGCCATGCTCTGCACACACGCCGCTGCGCCATGCTCTGCACACACGCCGCTGCGCCATGCTCTGCACACGCCGCTGCGCCATGCTCTGCACACGCCGCTGCGCCATGCTCTGCACACGCGCCGATGCTCCATGCTCTGCACACGCGCCGCTGCTCCATGCTCTGCACACAAGCCGCTGCGCCATGCTCTGCACACGCCACTGCGCCATGCTCTGCACACACGACGCTGCTCCATGCTCTGCACACACGCTGCTGCTCTATCCAAAGTCTACTGTAGCAGGGAAAGAAAGGGGGCAGTGCTATGAGCTGCAGGATACCTGCAGATACTCTGGTGTCTCAATTTGTGCTTGGCCCTGGTCTGAGGGGGGATTCTGGGCAGCTGTAATTCCCCCCCCCCTCCTGCGTTTGCTTATGATTAACAGTGTAAGAATGGCTGCAGTTTATATTTTCCCATGTAAAAAGTTAGTTGTTTTTGGCTGTTTCTAACCTTGACATACAGTCACTTAGAGACAACGCGAGGTGGGGTTCTGACAATGCTATCTGCATACAGAGGCTGGGTCTGCCTATACAGCCCAGCCTCTGTTGCTATTTCAATCCCCCCTAAGTTCCCCCTGTGCTCTGCAATCCCCCATAAATCACAGCCATGCTGTGCTGGCTGTGCTTACATCTGTATTGTCAGTCTCGGCTCTCCCCCCGCCTCCTGCATAGCTCCGGTCCCTTCCCTCCAATCAGCGGGGAGGGAAGGGACGCGGGCGGGGACCGGAGCTATGCAGGAGGCGGGGGGGGGGGGGGGGAGCAGCAGACTGACACTATAGAGGTAAACACAGCCTGCTGTGACACGCTGCGTGTCGGCAGCGTGGCTGTGATTTATGGGTGATCGCAGGGCTTAGGGGGGATCTGGCTAGCAACAGAGGCTGGGCTGTATAGGCAGACCCAGCCTCTGTATGCGGATTTCATTTTCAGAACCCCACCTCGGGTTCTCTTTAATGACTATGTTTATAAACTTTGGTGTCCTTGGCATCAGTAAGTTGAATTTTTCCTAATTTAAACCCCAATCTCCCATTGACTGACTGTACCAGATTTGAGGCCTCTGCCATTAAGAGTAAGAATGGCAGCAATGTAAATATTCCCCTTTAAAATCAAAAGGTGAATTGTAATTGGCTGTTGTAGGCTCCACCCACTTTTCTGAAAATCAATCCCAGTCACCCAGTGACCAACTGTGTCAAGTTTGAAATCCCTGCCAATAATAGAATGACTGAAATCAACCTAACAAATCTGATTGGCTGTTTGTGGCTCCCACCCCCTTTAGTGAATTTGGACCCCAGTCGCCCAGTGACTGACTGTATCAGGATTGAGGCCTCTGCCATTAACAGTGTAAGAATGGTAGCAATGTAAATATTCATCTTAAAAAATCAATAGGTGAATTTTGATTGGCTGTTGTAGGCTCCACCCACTTTCTAACTATTAATCCCAGTCAGCACCCAGTCACAATTTCCCACTGAAATTAAACAAATCTGATTGGCTGTTTGTAGCCTGCCCCCTTTTCAGAATATAAACCCCAGTCTCCCAGTGACTGACTGTACCAGATTTGAGGCCTCTGCCATTAAGAGTGTATGGAGGGCAGCAATGTAAATAATACCCTTATAAATCAATCAATCCCAGTCACCCAGTGGCCAACTGTGCCAAGTTTGGGAACCCTGCCATTAACAGTGTAAGAATGGCTGCAATTTATATTTTCCCATGTAATAAATGTAGTTGCTGGCAACGCCCACTTTTTCTGAACTTGACCTATAGTCACTCAATTACCAAGTTTATGAGCTTTGGGGTCCTTGGTATCAATAATTTGTATATTCCCATTGAAATTAATCAAATCTGGTTGGCTGTTTTTGGCAGCAATTTAAATATTGCCCTTGAAAATAAACAGGTGATTTTTGATTGGCTGTTGTAGGCTCCACCCATTTTCCTGAATCACCCAGTCACCAACTGTCCAAAGTTTGGGAACCCTGCCATTAACAGTGTAAGAATGGCTGCAGTTTACATTTTCCCTGTGAATTTTGTTTTTTAGCTCCGCCCACTTTTTGTAACCTGGACGCACAGTCACTCAATGACCAAGTGTGTGAGCTGTCAGGTTCCTGGCATCAAAAATGTGTGAATGGAAGCAGTTTATCCACCAATTGAATCTGATTGGCTGTTTGTGGCCCCACCTCTAGTGAATGTTGACCCCAGTCACCCAATGACCGACTGTAGCAGGTTTGAATCCTCTGCCATAAACTGTTTAAGAATGGCAGCAGTTTAAATATTCCCCTTGAAAATCAATAGATGAATTTTGATTGGCTGTTGTAGGCTCCACCCACTTTCCTGAATCTTAATCTCAGTCACCCAGTGACCAAGTGTGGCAAGTTTGAGAACCCTGTGATTAACAGTCTTGTTTCCATCTATGCGCTTCTATCCGCTTCTGTCCGCTTTTTAGCAACATGTATCAATCTGTAACATTGATGTGCTGGTAAAAAGCGGACAGAAGCGGATAAGTGGAAACAAGGCCTAAGAATGGCTGCAGTTGACATTTTCCTATTAAAAATGAATGGCTGAAATTTGATTGGCTGTTTTATGCCCCACCCACTTTTCCTAGATTTGTAACCTCGGTATCCAAGTGTCCAGCTGTGCCAAGTGTGGGGACTCTGGCTTGATTACCGTGAGAATGGCAGCCTTTTACATTTTTTCCATTGACATGAATGGGAGGAGTCTGATTTGCTGCCCAGGTGTGCAGAGACCCACAGAACATATCATCCCAGGCAGTAAGGGATCTGCATAGCAAGTTTTGTTGAAAAACACACACACACACACACACACACACACACACACACACACACACACACACACACACACACACACACACACACACACACACACACACACACACACACACACACACACACACACACACACACACACACACACACACACACACACACACACACACACACACACACACACACACACACACACACACACACACACACACACACACACACACACACCACTGTACAGAGTACATAGTCATGTCACTGACTGTCCTCAGAGAAGCTCACACTCTAATCCTACCATAGTCATAGTCTAATGTCCTACCATATTATTATTATTATGCATTTATATAGCACTGACATCTTCTGCAGCACATTACAGAGTACATAGTCATGTCACTGACTGTCCTCAGAGGAGCTCACAATCTAATCCTACCATAGTCATAGTCTAATGTCCTACCATATTATTATTATTATGTATTTATATAGCACTGACATCTTCCTCAGCACTTTACAGAGTACATAGTCATGTCACTGACTGTCCTCAGAGGAGCTCACAATCTAATCCTACCATAGTCATAGTCTAATGTCCTACCATATTATTATTATGTATTTATATAGCACTGACATCTTCTGCAGCACATTACAGAGTACATAGTCATGTCACTGACTGTCCTCAGAGGTGCTCACACTCTAATCCTACCATAGTCATAGTCTAATGTCCTACCATATTATTATTATGTATTTATATAGCACTGACATCTTCTGCAGCACATTACAGAGTACATAGTCATGTCACTGACTGTCCTCAGAGGGGTTCACAATCTAATCCTACCATGGTCATAGTCTAATGTCCTACCATATTATTATTATGTATTTATATAGCACTAACATCTTCTGCAGCACTTTACAGAGTACATAGTCATGTCACTGACTGTCCTCAGAGGAGCTCACACTCTAATCCCACCATAGTCATAGTCTAATGTCCTACCATATTATTATTATGTATTTATATAGCACTGACATCTCCTGCAGCACATTACAGAGTACATAGTCATGTCACTGACTGTCCTCAGAGGAGCTCACACTCTAATCCTACCATAGTCATAGTCTAATGTCCTACCATATTATTATTATGAATTTATATAGCACTGACCTCTTCTGCAGCATATTACAGAGTACATAGTCATGTCACTGACTGTCCTCAGAGGAGCTCACAATCTAATCCTACCATAGTCATAGTGTAATGTCCTACCATATTATTATTATGTATTTATATAGCACTGACATCTTCCTCAGCACTTTACAGAGTACATAGTCATGTCACTGACTGTCCTCAGAGGAGCTCACAATCTAATCCTACCATAGTCATAGTCTAATGTCCTACCATATTATTATTATGTATTTATATAGCACTGACATCTTCTGCAGCACATTACAGAGTACATAGTCATGTCACTGACTGTCCTCAGAGGTGCTCACACTCTAATCCTACCATAGTCATAGTCTAATGTCCTACCATATTATTATTATGTATTTATATAGCACTGACATCTTCTGCAGCACATTACAGAGTACATAGTCATGTCACTGACTGTCCTCAGAGGGGTTCACAATCTAATCCTACCATGGTCATAGTCTAATGTCCTACCATATTATTATTATGTATTTATATAGCACTAACATCTTCTGCAGCACTTTACAGAGTACATAGTCATGTCACTGACTGTCCTCAGAGGAGCTCACACTCTAATCCCACCATAGTCATAGTCTAATGTCCTACCATATTATTATTATTATGTATTTATATAGCACTGACATCTCCTGCAGCACATTACAGAGTACATAGTCATGTCACTGACTGTCCTCAGAGGAGCTCACAATCTAATCCTACCATAGTCATAGTCTAATGTCCTACCATATTATTATTATGTATTTATATAGCACTGCACTGACATCTTCTGCAGCACTGTACAGAGTACATAGTCATGTCACTGACTGTCCTCAGAGGAGCTCACACTCTAATCCCACCATAGTCATAGTCTAATGTCCTACCATATTATTATTATGTATTTATATAGCACTGACATGTCCTGCAGCACATTACAGAGTACATAGTCATGTCACTGACTGTCCTCAGAGGAGCTCACAATCTAATCCTACCATAGTCATACTCTAATGTCCTACCATATTATTATTATGTATTTATATAGCACTGACATCTCCTGCAGCACATTACAGAGTACATAGACATGTCACTGACTGTCCTCAGAGGAGCTCACACTCTAATCCTACCATAGTCATAGCCTAATGTCCTACCATATTATTATTATGTATTTATATAGCACTGACATCTTCTTCAGCACTGTACAGAGTACATAGTCATGTCACTGACTGTCCTCAGAGGAGCTCACACTCTAATCCTACCATAGTCATAGTCTAATGTCCTACCATATTATTATTATTATGTATTTATATAGCACTGACATGTCCTGCAGCACATTACAGAGTACATAGTCATGTCACTGACTGTCCTCAGAGGAGCTCACAATCTAATCCTACCATAGTCATAGTCTAATGTCCTATCATATTATTATTATGTATTTATATAGCACTGACATCTCCTGCAGCACTTTACAGAGTACATAGTCATGTCACTGACTGTCCTCAGAGGAGCTCACACTCTAATCCTACCATAGTCATAGTCTAATGTCCTACCATATTATTATTATTATGTATTTATATAGCACTGACATCTCCTGCAGCACATTACAGAGTACATAGTCATGTCACTGACTGTCCTCAGAGGAGCTCACACTCTAATCCTACCATAGTCATAGTCTAATGTCCTACCATATTATTATTATTATGTATTTATATAGCACTGACATCTCCTGCAGCACATTACAGAGTACATAGTCATGTCACTGACTGTCCTCAGAGGAGCTCACACTAATCCATATTGTTTTATGCAATGTCTTAGAAGAAATCCTCTGGTTTTCTCCTTAATCCCGAAAACATACTGATACATGCACAGTGTCACAGCCAAGATTGGAAACCAAGCAGTGCATGGAAGTACTATCCTCCCTTACCAGTGTCTGTAACAAGTATAACTCACCCTGTCTACATATAGAGCTCTTAGTTCTCCCTGTGCAGCAGAATACAGAACAACCAGTCAGGTCTCAGAAAGCACAAAGCTGCAGTGAGCTAAAAACTAAACAATTCTTTAATCTACAGCAGAAAACAAAACTTCCCACTTATAACAAAAACTGCTGCTGTCCTTGAAATATACATTTTAAAGCAATACCCTAAAGTGACCAGTAGGTGTCGCTCATACACTACTTGTGAGAATGCATACCTACAGTCTGTGCACCCAGCACATTACAGAATAGGAATATCTTGGTCTGCAGGACTGTAGGGAGCATTTACTAAATTGAGTGCTTCCAAGATGGAAAACATAAGTAATATGCAAATCCAGCTTGGATTTATTAAAGCACATCTGAAGGGAGAGGCATATGGAGGCTGCCATATTCATTTCCCTTTAAAGAGACTCTGAAGCGAGAATAAATCTCGCTTCAGAGCTCAAAGTTAGCAGGGGCACGTGTGCCCCTGCTAAACCGCCGCTATCGTGCCGCACAAAGGGGGTCCCTTCACCCCCAAACCCACCCCAGCACGACTTGGTCGTGCATTTGGTCGCTCCGGGAGGCAGGGCTAACGGCTGCAGCCCTGCCTCCAGTCGCGTCTGTCAGCGGCGCATCGCAGCCTCTCCCCCGCCCCTCTCAGTGAAGGAAGACTGAGAGGGGTGGGGGAGAGGCGGAGATACGCGCTGACAGACGCGCGTGGGGCAGGGCTGCGGCGGTTAGACCTGCCCCAACCAGGAAGCGTTCTACCGCATTACGGAGGGGATTTGGGGGATCAGGGACCCCCGTTAAGCTGCGCTATAGCGGCGGTTTAGCAGGGGCACACATGCCCCTGCTATCTATGAGGTCTGAAGCGAGATTTATTCTCGCTTCAGACTCTCTTTAAACAATGCACATTGCCTGGCTGTCCTGCTGATCCTCTGCCTGTAATACCTTTAGCCACAGCCCCTGAACAAGCGTACAGATCAGGTGCTCTGACTGAAGTCAGACTGGATTAGCTGCATGCTTGCTTCTGGTGTGTGATTCAGTCTCTACTGCAGCCAAAGAGATCAGAAGGACTACCAGGCAACTGGTATTGTTTAACCACTTATGCGGTTTGCGAAGGTATATCTACGTCCTGCAGGACTTCAGTTCCCGCCCAGGGACGTAGATATTTGTCAATAGATGTGGATGGCTGCCACTTGCTCCCGTGTGTGCGCCCTCGCGGGTACCCACCCTGTTTTCAAAAGAACAGGCAAATGTTTGTGATTCATGGGGGCTGCCATCTTTGTCATGGGGGCAGCCATCTTTTTGGTTGAAAGGAGGTGACAGGGAGGAGGAGACACAGATCCAACTGTCCTGTGTCCTGATTACCTCTCCCAGCTGCGCATTCTAGGCTTCAAATATCAAATTCAAAATGTTAAAAAAAAATTGCACCAAAACAGCAGAACGAGAACAACAAAATCAGAAATCCCATCATGCTTTGCACAGCATCAGGGGAAAAAAGCCCGGGCAGTTTTCTTCTGTGCAGCTAAAAATGAGGCTTGTATAAGAGAAACAAAGTTCTGATGACGTAATACTGTTAAAGAAACACAAAGCCTTTTCAGTGCTGCTGAGTCGATTTTTAGTCCGGAGGTTCACTTTAATCTAAGTCCTTGTGTCATTCATCGCCGGCATCATTGAGATGCCTGCATCATTGTAACTACCGCAGTAACATGTCCACGCACGACTTCCTGTTTAGCGTTAGCTAATAGGAAATAATGTGCAAGGGCATCTTGTGGCCAAATTGTAAAATTACACCTACATTCATTTTTTTTTTTTTTTTAATATAAAGACCCACCATTACATTAAAAATTAACCCCTTACCTCCCTCCCACTCCCAAAAATTACAAATAAAAAAATTACATAAGTAGTTAACTAAGGGTCTGAACTTTTTTTTAATATGTATGTTAAAAAGGTACATTAATGTTATTTATGAAATGATGGGCTTGTAAATAGTGATGGACGCAAAACTGAAAAAAAAAACACACCTTTATTTCCAAATAAAATACTGGCACCATACATTGTACCAGGGAAATATTTTAAAACATTTTAATAACTGAGACAAATGGGCAAATAAAATGTGTGGGTTTTAACTATGGTAGCGCATTTTAAAAATATAATGGCCGAAAACTGAGAAATAATGAATTTTTTTATTTTTTTTTTCTTATTTCTAACATTAAAATGCATTCAGAATAAAATAATTCAGAGCAAAATGTACCACCCAAAGAAAGCCTAATTGGTGGCAAAAAACCAAGGTATGTATCGTTGCATTGTGATAAGTAGTAATAAAGTTATAGGTGAATAAATAGAGGGAGCGCTGAAAGGTGAAAATTGCTCTGCTACAGAAGGGGAAAACCCCTCAGTAGTGAAGTGGTTAAAAGGAAATAAATATGGTAGCCGCCATATCTCTCTCACTTTAGGTGTCCTTTAACAACTGTATGCTATTAGATTATAGAAGTCTGCAACCCTTGACTGGGTTATATCATACTATAGCGAGGGTTGTATAGCTACAAATCGCTGTGTCGTCCAAATTTGCGAAGAGATTTTGCCAAGCGATGTTTGGTAGAATGTGCAATTTGGCAGCATTCCTTAAAGGAATACTGTGGGGGGGAGGAGGGAAAATGAGTTGAAGTTACCCGGGGCTTCTAATGGTCCCCCGCAGACGTCCTGTGCCCACGCAGCCACTCACCGATGCTCCGCCCCCGCAGACATCCTGTGCCCACGCAGCCACTCACCGATGCTCCGCCCCCGCAGACATCCTGTGCCCACGCAGCCACTCACCGATGCTCCGCCCCCGCAGACATCCTGTGCCCGCGCAGCCACTCACCGATGCTCCGCCCCCGCAGACATCCTGTGCCCGCGCAGCCACTCACCGATGCTCCGCCCCCGCTGACATCCTGTGCCCGCGCAGCCACTCACCCATGCTCCGCCCCCGCAGACATCCTGTGCCCGCGCAGCCACTCACCGATGCTCCGGCCCCGCCTCTGGTTCACTTCTGGAATTTCAGACTTTAAAGTCTGAAAACCACTGCACCTGCGTTGCCGTGTCCTCGCTTCCCCTGATGTCACCAGGAGCACATGGCGCAGACACAGACCATACTGGGCCTGTGCAGTACGCTCCTGGTGACATCAGCGGGAGTGAGGACACGGCAACGCAGGTGCAGTGGTTTTCAGACTTTAAAGTCTGAAATTCCAGAAGTGAACTGGAGGCGGGGCCGGAGCATCGGTGAGTGGCTGCGCGGGCACAGGATGTCTGCGGGGGACCATTAGAAGCCCCAGATAACTTCAACTAATTTTCCCCCGACCCCCCTACAGTATCCCTTTAAAGCACAATTGCTCAGAAGATGTTGCATGCGGCGCAATTGCTATTTAATACAAATTGCAATGCTGCAGTGGCGTAACCCACTACCATTGATTCCATCGGTATCTGCTGCGTAGACGATCCATTTCTGTATTTGCAATTATCGCGAACCACAAAGGCTTCCGTTCCACTGATCTGACTGATTGCACAGATCTGTTCTGACCGGACTGTTGTGTACAGATCCTATTGCTCTGCATGAGGTCCGTTCACATCTGTGCCAATCCGCTCTGCTCCAACAAGGGGGAATGATTTTGATGCCAGTGTGAACCCAGCCTGAGACTATGCACGGTCGAGACAAACAGATTTGAGGAGTAAGAGGAGTAATCATAAAGCATGCAAATAAACAAAGAAGCAGCCGTGTTACACACCAGACAAATCTCATGCAGACAATCGACCACAAAAAAAGTATGCATGTTATGCCCCTTTCACACTTGGGCTTTTTGCCCGCGATTTGTGCTTTGCTGATCACCGGCAATCAGCAAAGCGCTGCTGCACAATTCATCTCATTGCAGCAATTCTGGTGCGTTTCTGATTATTGCCTATCGCAATTCGCAAACACGCTGCATGCAGTATTTTCCCAACAATTGTGTCACTGGAATGAGAAACGCAAGACGCAATCACCTAAAAAAATCATACAAAAAAGTAATGCAAAATCGAAATCGATTGCTATCCCAATTTGCATTTACAAGCCTAGGATTAGATTGTGAGCCAGTCTGAGGGACAGTTAGTGACACGACTATATTCTTTGTAAAGCATTGCGAAAGATGTCAGTGCTATATAAAAACACAATAATAATATGGTAAGACATTAGACTATGACTATGGTAGGATTAGATTGTGAGCTCCTCTGAGGACAGTCAGTGACATGACTACTATGTACTCTGTAATGTGCTGCAGAAGATGTCAGTGCTATATAAATACATAATAATAACATGGTAGGACATTAGACTATGACTATGGTAAGATTAGAGTGTGAGCTCCTCTGAGGACAGTCAGTGACATGACTATGTACGCTGTAATGTGCTGCAGAAGATGTCAGTGCTATATAAATACATAATAATAATATGGTAGGACATTAGACTATGACTATGGTAGGATTAGATTGTGAGCTCCTCTGAGGAAAGTCAGTGACATGACTACTATGTACTCTGTAATGTGCTGCAGAAGATGTCAGTGCTATATAAATACATAATAATAACATGGTAGGACATTAGACTATGACTATGGTAAGATTAGAGTGTGAGCTCCTCTGAGGACAGTCAGTGACAAGACTATGTACTCTGTAATGTGCTGCAGAAGATGTCAGTGCTATATAAATACATAATAATAATATGGTAGGACATTAGACTATGACTATGGTAGGATTAGATTGTGAGCTCCTCTGAGGACAGTCAGTGACATGACTACTATGTACTCTGTAATGTGCTGCAGAAGATGTCAGTGCTATATAAATACATAATAATAACATGGTAGGACATTAGACTATGACTATGGTAGGATTAGAGTGTGAGCTCCTCTGAGGACAGTCAGTGACATGACTATGTACTGTGTAATGTGCTGCAGAAGATGTCACTGCTATATAAATACTAATAATAATACTCTGCATTACCATAGCAGCAGTTGCATCACGCTAATACCACAATGCACTGCACTTTGCTGGCGAGAGTACCAGTAACACTGCGGGTGCGTTATGTAACAGTGCCAGTGTAATACTGTAGCTGCGATAAGCTGGTAGGATTCTCTGTGGTTGCACAGCAAGAAATGCAGACGCTTTATGTCCTGTTTCTGAACTGTAGACAAAATAGAAGGAAATCTCTCCACCCTTCGGGACAACGACAGACGTGTTATGGGCACCAGACAGACGCTGCCAACCACATGGAGCTATTTATAAACTGGTACAATGAAAACACCCAGCAATTGAGCGGCCAGGGTGGCATACGGGGGGGGGGGGGGTCGTGGCGTCCATATGTGGCGAATACAGCAAGTGCTGCTGACAACTACAGAACCTTCCCTTACACTAGAGAATCTGCCGACCATGAGGGAGAGATGGTTATCCTGAAATCAGTCGCTTCACCCAATTCTGGTGAAAGTATAAAGCCTCTTACTCAAGAGGCACAAAAGGAGGCAAGTGACACACACAAAAAAAAAAAACAAAAGCAGCGACAGCTCGTCGCCAGGTCCCTCTGTGCTGCAGCCGTACACACGGCACACAGAGGGACAGAGATGCGGCGGAAGCTGTCGCCGAAGGTCCCTTCCCCCGCCGGAAGCTCCGCTCACTTTGTGTGGGTTGCTGTCGCTAGTCCGCATACACACGGCGGACTAGCGACAGTTGCGGCGACAGCTGTTACCGGCGATTGGCCGCGCCAATCGCCTGGCAACAGCAGTGACAGGCGACGGTTCAGGGCGCGCGCGTCATACACGCGGGCGACCTTTCGCTGCAACACGCACGTGCTACGTGGTTGCAGCGACAGCCGTAGCCCGTGTGTTTGAGCCATTAGAGTAACTAGAGATAGCCCAAGCGGTTCGACTGCGAACCAATTCGCGCAAACTTCGGTGGTTCGCGTTCGCGGTGAACCGCGAACTAAATGTGAGTTCGACCCGCCCCCTATACTACATCATTAGGGTCAATTTTGACCCTCTACATCACAGTAGACCTGTTCACTGCACGTGTGTGTGTGTGACAGCTGCACATTTGTAATACTAATCATTGTATAATTGTTCACAGTACCTTTGTGACCGCATGCTGTTTAATATACCAGTCCTTGTATACCTGTTAACTGCACCTGTGTGACAGCTGTACATTTTATTGTAATACCAGTCACTGCATACATTTCACTGCACCTGTGTGACTGCACATTGTATTAGTTAAGTCAGTGCATACCTTTCACTTCTCCCCCCCCCCCCCCCCCCCCCGATATGGACAAAACAACAGGCAGAGGCAGAGTCAGAGGCAGGCCACCCGGCAGGTCTGTTCTAGGTCGTGCTGACGTGATTTTGTTCGGCCCTGGACTAAAGTATAGTGCTCAGAAGAAGGCACGTCCCATCAACTCCCAAGATTGTCAGGACGTGGTTGACTATTTAACACAGAACACCTCATCCTCCGCAGCCACCAGCGCTACTACAAGCACAACATCCGCTGCATATGACACTTCGCAGGAGTTATTTGGTGGGGAAATCACTGATGCACAGACATTATTGTTACAGCAAGATGAAGGCGCTAAGCAAGTTACACCACCTCATATGTAACAAGAAGAGAGAGACAATCGAGAGCCCCCAATAGTGTATTATCGTTTGTGTGATAAGCATAGGTTGAAGGACAATTCAAGTTATACTCACAAGTCTGAGTTGCCGAATTAGGGCAACCACTTCAATCGCAGACGAGGAGATTAGACCTGTCCTCGCTCAGGTTAAGAAGTCGCTCTCCGTAGGAGGAAAAAAAGAGGGTGTCAACACCCATCCACCAGCCAGGTGGATCAGTAAGCACTATGTATACGGAGGCGCCAATAGAGTAAAAAGGTGTCAATTAAAAACAATAATAAAATTGTGGGTGGCAATGGTGGACTTGTCCACCCCAGTGGTGCTCGGATACCCCTTTTTATTATTCGAGTTTGGTCGAATTCGAATAGTAAATTATTCGCGATCGGTCGAATATTCGAGTCGAATATTTTTTACTATTCGATTCGACCTCGGACTTCGAGCTCACTATTCGAGTCGGTATTCGAGCTCATTATTCGAGCTGACTATTCGAATTGGCCTTAAATAGCTGTTTTGAGGGTGAATGATGCAAGAAACATCTTTTTTTCCAAATAACAACAGCAAGTGATTATGTGGGGATGTTCCTTTAAAAAAAAAAACAAAAGGTGGAAAGAGAAGTTGTGTCCAAAATTCTGTTCAGTACTGTATATACTTCTTCTTCTTCTTTATCTTCTTCTTCTATATCTTCTTCTTCTTCATCTTCTATATCTTCTTCTTCTTCTTCTTCTTTTTCTATATCTTCTTCTTCTTCTTCTTCTTCTTCTTCTTCTTCTTCTTCTTCTTCTTCTTCTTCTTCTTCTTCTTCTTCTTTTTCTATATCTTCTTCTTATTATTATTTTTCTATTTCTTCTTCTTCTTCTTTTTCTATATCTTCTTCTTCTTCTTCTTCTTCTTCTTCTATATCTTCTTCTTCTTCTTTTTCTATATCTTCTTCTTATTATTATTTTTCTATTTCTTCTTCTTCTTTTTCTATATCTTATTATTATTATTTTTCTATATCTTCTTCTTTTTCTATATCTTCTTCTTCTTCTTCTTCTTCTATATCTTCTTCTTCTTCTTCTATATCTTCTTCTTCTTCTTCTTCTTCTTTTTCTATATCTTCTTCTATATCGTTTTCTTCTTCTTCACTTATTTCTCTTCTATATTTTTTTTTTAAAGAAATGCAGCTATTTTTGAGCGTAATAAATAGCTGGTGGCGCATGATGGAAGCGCCATTGTATGTGCTCCCTGGCAGTGGAAACACACAGACAGCAGGAGGTAAATTCAGCAGCAGCAGCAGCAGGAGGAGGATGATTGTGTGGCAGCAGGCAGTCAATGAGGCAGGCAGCGAGACATAATAGGCTGTGGTACCTAGCGGTGGTACCAGGCTGTAAATACACAGCATGAGGTTCCAGACAGCGGTCGTGAAGCCCACATCGTGTCCAATACACAACTGGGACAACACAGTTTTCAACCCGGACACCTCTAAAAATAATATCACAAAGTATTAAAAAGTATATATATTTTTTTCGTTTTTTTAAAGAAATGCAGCTATTTTTGAGCGTAATAAATAGCTGGTGGCGCATGGTGGAAGCGCCATTGTATGTGCTCCCTGGCAGTGGAAACACACAGACAGCAGGGGGTAAATTCAGCAGCAGCAGCAGGAGGAGGATGATTGTGTGGCAGCAGGCAGTCAATGAGGCAGGCAGCGAGACATAATAGGCTGTGGTACCTAGCGGTGGTACCAGGCCGTAAATACACAGCATGAGGTTCCAGACAGCGGTCGTGAAGCCCACATCGTGTCCAATACACAACTGGGACAACACAGTTTTCAACCCGGACACCTCTAAAAATAATATCACAAAGTATTAAAAAGTATATATATATTTTTCGTTTTTTTAAAGAAATGCAGCTATTTTTGAGCGTAATAAATAGCTGGTGGCGCATGGTGGAAGCTCCATTGTATGTGCTCCCTGGCAGTGGAAACACACAGACAGCAGGAGGTAAATTCAGCAGCAGGAGGAGGAGGATTGTGTGGCAGCAGGCAGTCAATGAGGCAGGCAGCGAGACATAATAGGCTGTGGTACCTATCGGTGGTACCAGGCCGTAAATACACAGCATGAGGTTCCAGACAGCGGTCGTGAAGCCCACATCGTGTCCAATACACAACTGGGACATCACAGTTTTCAACCCGGACACCTCTAAAAATAATATCACAAAGTATTAATAAAAAGTATATATATTTTTTTCGTTTTTTTTAAACAAATGCAGCTATTTTTGAGCGTAATAAATAGCTGGTGGCGCATAGTGGAAGCGCCATTGTATGTGCTCCCTGGCAGTGGAAACACACAGACAGCAGGAGGTAAATTCAGCAGCAGCAGCAGGAGGAGGAGGATGTTTGTGTGGCAGCAGGCAGTCAATGAGGCAGGCAGCGAGACATAATAGGCTGTGGTACCTAGCGGTGGCACCAGCCCGTAAATACACAACAGGAGGTCCCAGACAGCGGTCGTGCAGCCCACATCGTGTCCAATACACAACTGGGATAACACAGTTTTCAACCCGGGCACCTCAGAAAAATTTAACCTTTTTTTTTTTTTAATGTTTTTTTTTTTTTACAGCAAATTACACAGATATAGCTATTGTTGGACGTAATAGCTGGTGGCAGAGTGGCAGCAGAAGGTAAATCTGTGTACCCTGGCAGTGGGAAACACAGACCGACAGCAGCAGCAGCAGGAGGAATGGAGGAGTAGTGTGAGTGTGGCAGCAGGCAGGCAGCGTGACATAATAGCCCTGGTACCTAGCGGTGATACCAGGGCTGTAAATAAACACAACAGGAGGTCCCAGACAGCGGTCGTGCAGCCCACATCGTGTCCAATACACAGCTGGGACAACACAGTTTTCAACCCGGGCACCTCAGAAAAATTAAACCTTTTTTTTTTTTTTATTGTTTTTTTTTTTTTTTTTAAGGCAAATTTAACAGATAGCTATTGTTGGACGTAATAGCTGGTGGCAGAGTGGCAGCAGAAGGTAAATCTGTGTACCCTGGCAGTGGGAAACACAGACAGACAGCAGAAGGGCAGTACGCAGCAGCCCACTGTAGGTGTAAAATGTGTGGCTACAGGCGACGTAATAGTCAAACTGAACCAGGCTGGCTTAGTAGCGAGCAGGAGCCAGGAGGTGGTAAAGGGTGGTAAGGCATATTAACGATGGTTCCGGCAGCCAGTTCATGTCCCCCTCTCGCCGACAACAGGGGCCAGGAACTCGCCTTCCACCCACGCCTGGTTCATCTTGAGAAACGTCAGTCTGTCCACAGACTTGTGAGACAGACGTGAGCGTTTCTCGGTGACCACGCCACCAGCTGCACTGAAGCAGCGCTCGGACAGCACGCTGGAAGGGGGACAGGACAGCACTTCCAGGGCGTACTGCGCCAGCTCGCTCCAGATCTCCAGGCGCTTGACCCAATACTCCATGGGATCAACAGGGGCATCGCTGTCAAGCCCGTTGTAGGACCCCATGTAGTCAGCCACCATGCGGGTCAGGCGCTGGCTGTGACCGGAGGAGGATGCTGCTGCATGCACCTCCTCTCTAGTCACTGCTGCCGGAGCCTCTACAGTCCTGTAGAGCTCGTTGCTGAGAGACAGCAGGTCTGTGGGGCGCTTGCTGCTGGATGCAGGCACCTGCTGCTGCCTCTGTGCTGGCTGGACAGTGGGGGTGGAAGGCTGGGGGAAGGCTTCCTCCGAGCGCTCAACAAGGGCCTGCTGCAAGCTCCTTATTTGTTGCGCTGGGTCTCCTCCTGCAGAAGGCAGGAACTGGCTCAACTTCCCCTTGAGGCGCGGGTCCAACATCATGCTGATCTAGATGTCCTCCCTCTGCTTCATCTGGATCACCCTGGGGTCCTTGCGCAGGCACGTCAGCGTGTGCGCTGCCATTGGGAAGAGGCGGGCCACGTGTGCTGGCACATCGGCGGCAGTGCTGTCCTCATCCTCCTCCTCTGCCGCCTCATCCTCTCTCCACCCCCGCACCAACTCAGCTGCACTGTGCTGATCCCCCTCATCAGCAGCAAGGTCAGGGACCTCCACCAAGTCCTCCTCCTCCTCCCCCTCAGTGGTGGACTGTGCAGCTGCATGCCGCTCCTGCTGGGCCAAGGCTGCCGCTCCCTGTTCCAGCAAAGCATCGAGGGCCCTGTTCAGCAGACAAACCAGGGGCACCCACTCGCAGACCATAGCATGGTCCCTGCTCACCATGTTAGTGGCCTGCAGAAAGGGAGCCAGCACTAAGCACACCTGCTGCATGTGCCTCCAGTCATCATCGGGGACGATGGACGGGATGTTGCTGGTCTTGTCCCTTCTCTGAGCGGCGGAAACAGTGGCCAGGGCAAGGTACTGGTTGACAGTGTGCTTCTGTTCAACCAGACGCTCCAACATCGCCAGGGTGGAGTTCCAGCGAGTCGGAACGTCAAGGATCAGCCGATGGCGTGGCAGCTCCAGCTCCTTTTGCACGTCTTCCAGGCTCGCAGAGGCTGCAGCCGAGCGCCGGAAGTGACGCACAACATTCCTTGCCGTTTCCAGCAGTTCGCCCATCCCCTGGTAGGTGCGCAAGAACTTCTGCACCACCAGGTTCAGCACGTGGGCAAGACAGGGGATGTGGGTCAGGTTTCCCCTGTCGATTGCGGCAACCAGATTGGCCCCATTGTCGGCCACCACCTCTCTGACTCTGAGGCCTCTGGGGGTCAGCCAAATCCTGTCCTGCTCCTGGAGTTTGGCCAACACATGGGTTGCCGTCAGTTTGGTCTTCCCAAGGCTGACCAACTGCAGCAGCGCTTGGCAGTGGCGGGCCTTCACGCTGCTGCTGAGGCGGGGGGTTTGGCCAGGTGTGCCGGAGGATGACAGAGGATCGGAGGAACCTGCTGCAGTTCCCCTGACCATGCGGGGTGGCACCACCCACTGTGTTGCTGCTGCTGCTGTGCCCGCTGCTGCTCTCCCATCCTCACCCCCTTCCACCAAGCTGACCCAGTGGACAGTGAAGGACAGGTAGCGGCCTGTCCTTTAGCGGCTGCTCCAGGAGTCCATGGTGACGTGGACCCTTTCACCAACCGCGTGCTCCAGCCCTCGCTCCACATTGGCCATCACAAAGCGGTGCAGTGCAGGCATGACCTGGCGGGCGAAGAAGTGTCTGCTGGGGAGCTGCCAGTCTGGGGCTGCACAAGCAAGCAGCACACGCATGTCGCTCCCCTCCTGCACGAGCGTGTACGGCAGGAGTTGGGAGCACATGGCCCGTGCCAGTAAGCCGTTTAGCTGCCGCACGCGACGGCTGCTGGGAGGCAGAGCCCTAACCACCCCCTGGAAGGACTCGCTCAAAAGGCTCTGGCGTTGCCTTTTGCTAGCACGGGAATCAGCGGAGACAGCAGAGGAGGCCACTGAGGACTGGCTGCCAGAACAGGCCTCAGTGTCGGCGGCAGGAGTTGCAGAGGGGGGAGGAGCAGTGCGTTTCCGCACTCCTGCTGGTGCTGCTGGAGGAGCAGGAGGGCGGGTGGCTGCTGTTGCTGCTGCTGCTGCTGAAGGCTGTGCAGTGATGGGTGTGGTGCCACTGCCAGCACCAGATGCCTTCAGCCTCTGGAACTCCTCATGCTGGTGGTAATGTTTAGCAGCAAGATGGTTGATAAGAGAGCTGGTGCTGAACTTTAAGGGGTCTGCACCTTTGCTCAACTTCCGCTGACAGTGGTTGCAAGTGGCGTACTTGCTGTACACTGTGGGCATGGTGAAAAATTGCCAGATTGGTGACATGAAAAACCCCCTACGGCCTGGAGCCGCTGCTGCCTGTCTCCCTGTGGTGGTTGGGGGGGGCTTGGGTGCGGCTGGTGGTGGTACTGGCAGATGCTGCTGCTGCTGCTGCTGAGCCTGAGACACCAGCAGGCTGTGGGACCTGCCTACTGCTGCCAATGCTTGCAATGATGCGCCTCCTTGCAAGGCCCACAAGAGCATCCTCCTCCTCCTCCTCAGAGCTGCTGAGGACGACATCCCCTGGAGGTGGTGGCACCCAGTCTCTGTCTGTCACCGTGTCATCATCATCCTCCCCCTCCTGAAACATGTCCTGCTGGGATGATGACCCCCCCAAACTCCTCTCCTGATGCATGGATGGGCTGCTTGACTGTCGCCACAGTCTTGCTGTCCAATCCCTCCTCCCCCAAAGTGCCTATCAGCATCTCCTCCTCAAAATCGCCAACAACAGCAGACAATACCCTGATGGTGCCTGGGGTAAAAAGACTGCTGAGTGACAGGTCGGCGACTGACGGTGAACTGGCCTCCTCCCCAGGCCCTGCTGGGCGGCTGCTGCGAACAGGGGTGGTGGTGGTGGTGAGGGTGGAGGCCTCGGATGCAGAGCTGATGGCGGGCTGCTCATCCTCCGTCATGAGTTGCACCACAGTGTCTGCATCCTTTTCCTCAATGGGACGTTTCCGACCCGGCTGGAGGAAAATCGGAGCAGGTGCTACACGCTGCTGCTGCTGTGTCTCTGCAGCGTGAGTTGCAGATGCTCCTGCTGGGCGCCCAAGGCGTCCACGGCCAGTGGCTATGGGAGGAATGTTAGCCACTGACGCAGCTGCTGCTGCTGCGGAACTGTGCATGGTGGCGCGGCCGCGGCTTGCCACAATGCTGCTCCCTCTCCTCCTGATTCCCTTGCTGCCCTTCCCCTTGCCCAAACCGCGCTGGCTGCCACTTCCAGACATCTTCGATGTTTTGGGCGTAAACAAAAAAGTTTTTTAAAAGGGCGGGTGAAAAAGTGGGGTACTTTAATGGAGTGGGTTAGTGGGTGAGGTGACACTAATCACTAAGTGATTAGATCGCTAAGTGATTACTAGTACAGTACAAATACAAAATACAATAATCAGTAATCAGTAAGTGTGAACAGTGAACAGTGAGTGTGTCCCCTAGTACACTAACTAGAAAATACAATAATCAGTAGTAATCAGATTCAGTAGAAGGAAATAGAGTGTGTGTACACTACAGACAGTGCACGCACACACACACGCAGGAGCTAGCCTATGAACAGTGACTGAGTGTCCCTAGTACAGTAAGTACAACTAGAAAATACAATAATCAGATTCAGTAGTAATCAGATGATTCAGTAGAAGGGAATACTGTGTACTGTGTACACTACAGACAGTGCACGCACACACACACGCAGGAGCTATGAACAGTAACAGTGAGTGTCCCTAGTACAGTAGTATAACTACAAAATACAATAATCACTCAGTAGTAAAGGACAAGACAGGGTAGAATACACAGCAGAAACACTGGTATAGATGAGAAATAAACTAACAGAGGACAGGAGGACAGCTGCCCACACAGGCAAGGCCCTGAGGCCTAAAGCTGTGTAAGCTTGCCTGCAGCAGCAGCTGTCTCTATGTAACACACAAGCTACTAACTAAAATACAATCTCTATCTAGCTAACAACAATATAGGTGTATATAGCAGGTGTATGTGAGCAAAAACGCTAGGTAATTGACCACAATAGAGCACTTGCTAAGCCAAAGCACAAAGGAGCAGATCTCTCTCTGTACAAAGTCAGGCAAGGACGGAAAAACCGAACATGGCGGCCGCTATTTATAGGGTAGGGGCTGGCCAGGGTCCCCCTCTGTGATTGGCTGCCGTCAGAGGGCCTGGGAGCCCTCTGATTGGCTCTAAGGACATCAATCTGGGCTATGACGCTATTCGAGCTCGGTATTCGAGCTCGAATAGCGCTGTTTTCTCGAATAGCTTGAATAGTGAGTGGGCTATTCGCGTTTACTCGAATAGCCCATTCGAATAGCTGCAGCTATTCGAGCTCTGCTGAGCATCCCTGGTCCACCCAACAAAAACCACAAGCACTGATTCAGTGTAGTATAAAACGTACAAATTTAATTAGATTATTACTCCTCATAAAAAACAGTTTGCAACGCGTTTCACGGGTCCCAAGCCCGCTCCCTCAGGCAAAAAAACATACAGGCAGGAGCAACAGTGTCTCTGTGTGAGAGACACTGTTGCTCCTGCCTGTATGTTTTTTTGCCTGACCCTAACCCTACTCTCACACAGAACCCCCCCCCCCCCCTTCCTGAAGCCTAACCCTAACCCTACTCTCACACAGAACCCTCCCCCCCCTTCCTGAAGCCTAACCCTACTCTCACACAGAACCCTCCCCCCCTTCCTGAAGCCTAACCCTAACCCTACTCTCACACAGAACCCCCCCCCCCCCTTCCTGAAGCCTAACCCTAACCCTACTCTCACACAGAACCCTCCCCCCCCCTTCCTGAAGCCTAACCCTAAAATCCCCCTTCCTGATACCTAACCGTAAAAACCCCTTCCTGATGCTTAACCCTAAAACCCCTTACCTGGTGCCTAACCCAAAACTCACCTTCCTTACGCCTAACCCTAAAAACTCACTTGCCGGGCTCCAAGCAAAATTCATCTCCTCTGTCTGACTGCAGCGCCCCTTACTCTCACTACTTCCTGCTAATTCGGGGTGCCCGACAAGAGGGAGGGAGGAGATGCACCCCAAGTGTGCCTGCGGCTCCCCCCTACATCACCTATTCTGGGGACACCTATGCCTGGCTACTTATACAAGGGGCACCTATGCCTGGCTACCTATACTGGAGACACCTATGCCTGGTTACCTATACAGGGAGAACCTATGCCTGGCTACCTATACTGGGGGCACCTATGCCTGGCTACCTATACTAGGGGCACCTATCCCTAGCTACCTATACAGGGAGCACCTATGCCTAGCTACCTATACAGGGAGCACCTATGCCTGGCTTCCTATACAGGAGGCACCTATGCCTGGCTTCCTATACAGGAGGCACCTATGCCTGTCTCCCTATACAGGGGGCACCTATGCCTGGCTTCCTATACTGGGAGCACCTATGCCTGGCTTCCTATACAGGAGGCACCTATACCTGGCTTCCTATACAGGGGGCACCTATGCCTCGCTACCTATACTGGTGGCACCTATGCCTGGCCACCTATACAGGGAGCACCTATGCCTGGCTACCTATACAGGGAGAAAGAAGGCACCTATGCCTGGCTTCCTATACTGGGGGTACCTATGCCTGGCTACCTATACTGGGGGCACCTATGCCTGGCTTGCTATACTGGGGGCACCTATGCCTGGCTACCTATACAGAGAGAACCTATGCCTGGCTACCTATACAGGAGGCACCAATGCCTGGCTTCCTATACTGTGGGTACCTATGCCTGGCTACCTATACTGGGGGCACCTATGCCTGGCTACCTATACTGGGGGCACCTATTCATTAGATATGTGACAAGCATTACATGTGAAGGTGAATCTGGGGTGAGCTGTGTGTATTTCCTCACATGAAATGGTATTTGGTAATGATAAATGATGGATTCCAGGTAAATGATAGTCTGTGAATACACATGCTGTCCCAATGAATGGAAAATCCCATTTATCTCCAGCTCTGTTTACTCTCTTCCCCCTCCAGTTACCAGGCTGTGGTGAGAGCTATTCAGAGGTGAGGACAGGGATTGTTCAACTCTCAGTGGGGATCAGGAATGTCTGCTATTTAAACAGCTGCTGTTTGTGGGGGAGAAGGAGGATGTGCTGTACTGCATGTCATGTTTATCCATCCTTGCATCATCCCTGCATCATCCATGGATCAACCAAAACATGTAACCCTGTATCAGGGGAAGACACTGAATCAAGGCCATGGAAGGCCAGAATATTATTATTTTATATTCATCATTCAGCAGCATTTTACCGAGTACACAGTTGTGTCACTGACTGTCCTCAGAGGGGCTCACACTCTAATCCTACCATAGTCATAGTCTAATGTCCTACCATATTATTATTATGTATTTATATAGCACTGACATCTCCTGCAGCACATTACAGAGTACATAGTCATGTCACTGACTGTCCTCAGAGGAGCTCACACTCTAATCCTACCATAGTCATAGTCTAATGTTCTACCATATTATTATTATGTATTTATATAGCACTCACATGTCCTGCAGCACTTTACAGAGTACATAGTCATGTCACTGACTGTCCTCAGAGGAGCTCACACTCTAATCCCACCATAGTCATAGTCTAATGTCCTACCATATTATTATTATGTATTTATTTAGCACTGACATCTTCTGCAGCACTTTACAGAGTACATAGTCATGTCACTGACTGTCCTCAGAGGAGCTCACACTCTAATCCTGCCACAGTCATTGTCTAATGTCCTAACATATTATTATGTATTTATATAACACTGACATCTTCTGCAGCACTTTACAGAGTACATAGTCATGTCACTGACTGTCCTCAGAGGAGCTCACAGTCTAATCCTACCATAGTCATTGTCTAATGTCCTACCATAATATTATTATGTATTTATATAGCACTGACATCCTCTGCAGCACATTGCAGTGTACATAGTCATGTCACTGACTGTCCTCAGAGGAGCTCACAATCTAATCCTACCATAGTCATAGTCTAATGTCCTACCATATTATTATTATGTATTTATATAGCACTGACATCTTCTGCAGCACTTTACAGAGTACATAGTCATGTCACTGACTGTCCTCAGAGGAGCTCACACTCTAATCCTACCACAGCCATTGTCTAATGTCCTAACATATTATTATGTATTTATATAGCACTGACATCTTCTGCAGCACTTTACAGAGTACATAGTCATGTCACTGACTGTCCTCAGAGGAGCTCACAGTCTAATCCTACCATAGTCACAGTCTAATGTCCTACCATAATATTATTATGTATTTATATAGCACTGACATCTTCTGCAGCACTTTACAGAGTACATAGTCATGTCACTGACTGTCCTCAGAGGAGCTCACACTCTAATCCTACCATAGTCATAGTATAATGTCCTACCATATTATTATTATGTATTTAT